>NC_136890.1:29311819-29416819 GCF_949152265.1 Phoxinus phoxinus | reverse complement strand
ATTTAGAGACACACTTCTTTTGTCAAAAACTGATTTTTACCTATAGTAGTAGGGCAGTATTCGATTTCGGATGCAAAAAAGTATGCGAAAAGTCCCTGTATGAACTACTACTTCTGACAATATTCTGAAGTGAGCATTCGATGGACACTTTACAATCCCATGAGGCCACTGGAGAGGATTTGTGAATGGCAGTGAAGCGACACAACTGATGCTAGTATGTCACGTGACAGTACCAACATAGCGAATATAGTAGTCATAATGTACGTCCAAATGTCATTCGTCATCCATACATAGAACATACTTTTTTGAATGGTCACGAAATTCAAATGTAGTACCTCAGACAATATGCGATTTCGGACTCAGTGATAGTCCATTTGCTTTGCATTTAATCACATTGCTGCTTAGAGACAACTGATATATATTAAAGAGATCTCAGTTGTGTTTTCGCTTCCGATGGGATGCGACGAGCCCAGTTTTCTGCTCTAGTGAAGTCCATTCACACATGATCACTTTAAATATAGAAGATCTCAGAAGAGGAGGTGGAGTGTGCTTGGGCTTTTCCTCAGTTCCTCTACTCTTCCAGTCAGTGCTCTGCCGTTGTGACCTACTTCCCCTCTTCCATGACCCACTTCCTGCACTTCCACTCCAACCAACCGCTTGCTTCCGCCGCCGGTGCCAGTCTCAACCGGGCCTCTTGTATAACGACACACACACACACACACACACACACACACACACACACACACACACACACACACACACACACACACACACACACACACACACACACACACACACACACACTTTGAGCCGGATGGAGTCAGAGACTAGCTGTCTCTCTTCAGTCTGTGGGTGGCACAGACGGAGACTACATGTCCTTGGCAGGGAGCTATTGTGTTCACACTCCTTATGGAAGGCGATATCAATGTGTCAGGCCTTGGGGTGGAACAACATGGTACTCATTGAGGAGAAAGAATCTGCTATAGTTCAGATCCTTTCATTGAGCTGATGAAATGAGCACAATGAAGGGTTTTAGTGATTCCAGGCTTGTTATAGCTTGATTGTATACGCTGTACCTCAGTTCTGAACAAATTGCAAGGACTGGATGAAAGAAAATACCAAGATTAGTTTGCGTTTATTATATGGACTGTAAATTCCCAGAAATAATATCATAAATTAAATCCCTTTAAGAGTTGTTACGTTAACATTTATGTATTTGACAGATGCATTTATCCATAGCCTATTTGTTTACATTTTATTGGTAGTGTTGCTGTTTTTTTTTTTTTTTTTTTTTTTTTTTTTGGCAAATAATTATTGCAAATAAACCTCCAGCATTTGATTTTCACTAACACCATGCTCTACTATTTGAGCTGAGGTGTTTATTTCTCCTGGGTAGCGTTGAGATTAAAATGCAATTTGAAATGAGCAAGTGTCCGGTCAAACATATCCCAGTAATCACACATGTGGCTATTGTTGACTAACACTTAAAAAAACAACAACTCTGAAATAAATAAATAAACATATTATATATATATATATATATATATATATATATATGTAAATATATAGGGCTATATATTTATTTATATTAATTATTATTAATTAAAGCTATATAGATATAAATAATAAAAAAGCACATAACACAAAGTTAATATAAAAACTTAAAAATCTATAAAATAAAAGCTAATTCAAATTATTCTATAAAGGTAGATAAAGTCTCAGATACGTCAAGATACTCAACGTTTAAAAAAGTAAAAAATAAGTTGGAAATGTAGTCAAACGTTTCTCAACAAATGTCCATGTGCAAACGGAACATCAATACGATCTAAGGAAAATGGCTAGTTTTTGATTTGACATCAGATTTCACTAAGCTTTTCTCTGAATCTGGGCAGAGTATAGTCAAATTCATCTATCAAAGGCCAGATTATTGCATATGAGACCCAATTTATGAGTCACTCACAACTCTTTACCTTTATAGGACGATGTGCCGTATTTATAGCTCAATAATCTCACTTATGTCAACCATTGTTTCATTTGCATCTTATTTAACTTCTTTATATCTCAGTTAAGTCTCCTGACTCATGAAAGAGCAACATCAGAGCAATAGCCTTCTCCTCTGGGTGGACTTTGAAGTGCTTATGTGGAGTTTTTCCTTATAATTTCCCTTCGGAGAAGAGTGACACGCTGCACATGCTGCTGAAGCAGGATATTGTCTTTCAAGTCTTCCTGTCTCAGTCTGCTGACCAATGAGACAGAACCGACTGCGTGCACTTGATAACCCGACTCTGCAGTGTGTGGCGCTGAGGAACCAACAGCACACACACGCACACACACACACACGTCTTTGAGCTCACTTGACGAAAAAACACAAACACAGGGGAATTAGGAGGAAAATAAAGCAGCATTCCACAGATGCCATGGCTTCCTGAAGGACGCAGGCAGCGTGACCTTTCATCTGTTTGTTTCATGTGTGTGTGTGTGTGTGTGTCACGAGTCTGAATGAACTCAAAGGAAGCATTTTAATGAGGGGGCAACTTTTCACCAGGCAGGGAGGGCCTCAAACACAGGAGCGGAGTGAACTCACTCACAGCATTTAACACTCATTTCCACATCCATTATGGACACAAACATAATGCTTATCAGCACTTTATGACATTGTAAGAGAACCCCAATGAACTGATGAGAGTACTGTTATTGTATGAATGTTGAGGAAGTTCTTCTCTCAGGGCACTTGTAGAACAACAATGGCAAAAGCTATTTGAGTGCACAGGTTCTAGGAATATAGTTCACAGGAAGCATCATTTCCAACTTTCCACTGAGGATGTTTGCATAATTACTTTGTCCTGGGCATATTTACTTTTTTTGTGCAGCTGTTGTTATTTTTAACCTTTTTTATTATTAATCATTCTAATAATAGAAACGTTAACGTTGCCTGCGACTCCCAATCTAATAATTATATAGTGCAGAATTAGTATATCATCAAATCATGACATACGTGTTTTAAAAAATACTTAATAATAAAGTATCAAACTTTTTTTTATAATAAAGAAATTATTTTTAAAAAATTGGCAATGCTTTACAATAAGGTTACATTTATTAACATTAATTAAATACATTATATTAAAAAACATGAACTAACTGTGAAAATACTTATAAAGCATCTATTAGTCTTCACTAAAAATATTTGTAACATTTACTAATACGTTATCAAAATCAAGTTTTAGAATTATTTAATGGATCTTTTTTTTTACTTTAACAAAGATTAATAAATAGTGTTACAAATTGTTAGCTCATTGTTAATGTTATTAATGCATTAAATAATGTGACCTAATTGTAAAGTGTTACAACAAAAACAAAAAAGTACTTTTACTGTAATAACAATCACCTTTCTAGTAAATGCATGCATTTTTGTGGTAAAGCTTTGGTAATTTTAGTTTTTCAACATAGTAAAATAATAAAAAGGGGAAAAAATTATGCGTTATTTCAGATTTTTACATGTAGGCTTATACCATAAAGCATAAAGAAAGTCATTGTTGAAAAAACATGATGATTGAAAAAGTCTAATAATAGTTCTGCTAATAATCATTTAGTAACAGATGAATACAGCAATGATAGGCTTTAGCAGAGGAACTTGTTGCAAGTATTTGAGTCAGACCCAAGCAGAGCACCCTGATTTATATGTGACTGCTGCCACCTAGTGTTCAGATTGGGGAACTGCGAACATCAATACTCTGTAATGCATAATGGTTATTAACTTATTATTAATCACATAGTTAATCAATCACATTTATTTTATTATTTTATTTATTACAATTATATTAATTGTGAAATATGTATAAATAATGACAGTAGGCTATTTGTTTTGCTGCTTTTAATTTATGCCGATTTATTTAAACAAAATTCAAATTGGATCTAATGAGAATCTATGAGAATAAACATTTGGAATAATAGAGTTACAAACAAACTTCAGGAGGGGTGATACAAAGTTCTGGAACTTTGGTAGCAGGAGATTATGGATCCTTTGGAATGCAGACTCAAGAGACCCTTCTTTTCCCCCTCTATTTTCTGTATTGCACTATTGTCCACTTTATATTCTACAATATTGTATTGTTCTGTACATTATAAGGCATGTACATTTTACAAACATCATTACAAGCAAACATGTGAGAATATAGGCGTTGTAGAGATCAAAATATTTAACTAAAATACGCGTCTCCATCTAATAAAACTCGAACCCCATTGGTCTGCTCCTCTGCACCTGTCCTTCATTTCAGCCAATCACAGCGCGACCTCACGCACCTCCAAGATGGCGACGTCCATCCAGAACCGCTGTAGGCACATTCAGTGTTGGCAAAATACTCGCGATAACTAATCAAAACAAAGTCAGGCACACGCGGCAATACAACTAATCATATCGTTTTCGCCTTTGGACATCTGCACATGTCCGTTGACAGCGTGGTGTTCGGTTTTATGGCTGTTTCAGAGTGAAATTGGGCGTCCTCTCGCCATGGCCACCGACAACAGGATTCATTTCTGGAGGAGAAACCAAAAGGTTCCCGGGAGGTGAATTTGATCATTTATTTCTTTTCATAAAGTAGCTTTAAAGTGTGTTATTTTATTGGCAGAAGTCATTTTATATTAATATATCGGCTCTGACCAGCTGATTTGTTTATTGGACTCTATGGATGTGTGTCAAACCCTAGTGAGCTGTCTATTTTGACAGCATGCTTGGCATCCTAGACGTATGTTGCGTTTTTGGGTAATCAAAGATGTAGTAAATATCTAAATTACTTATTTAGATTATTATAGATTATTTGGACATGTTATGAAACCACTTATCGTAGCGAAGTTAATGTTGGTTAATGTCAACCATAACAAAAGTTCACCATGGTAAACATAGTTGCCACCAAAATACGTTATTGTTACAACTTTGAAACTATGGTAACTTTGTTTTAGTCTCCATTGTCATCAAACACAAAAAGCTTACACTATATGATGTCCAAATAATTTGGTTGTGATGTCAATAATAATTACTAAATGTACAATGCTATCAATGTAGCCTACTATACAATGTTTGCAATTGTAATTTATGTAAGGGAAACACAACTTCCTGCCAAGTTTTGGTTGTTTTCTAAACACTATTTAATTAAAAGCTCTTAAAGCTGGCACGTAGGTTTGTTTGGCCTCTTTGTCTTTGCTGGGGCTTTTGTTGAGTCTGACTCTGGACAGAGTTTGCTGAGTGTGCTTCGTTGCAGGTTGTTTGGTCACAGACAGAATCAGTTCATCTGACTCTGTGTGAATGTGGGCTTTTGATGACTGGACAGTTTCTTTTAGATCAGATTTTATATTGGGCCATTGCATAATCTTGCTAAAGAGGAACTAAAGAGGAACTCTCATGCAGGATGTGCAATGCTGTTAGTGCTGCTACTGTGGCCTACAGCAGTCACAGAAATATATATCAATATATACTTGGTAATATTTGCATATGGAATTTATTTTCTGGGGCATTTTTTATTTATTTTTGCCTTTATGGGAGTATATTTATTTCTAGCCATGTTAAAATAAAGTGTTTTGTCATAACCATTTATATTCAGATATGTTTATTTCTCTTTAACCCTAAAACAGGCAAGAGTGGAAAATGATCATCAAAAAAGAATTTAATTTCCCTTTTAATATCATCTGGACTAAAGTAAAACATATCCAAAGGAATTTTTGAAATATTTGATATAGTTTGGATTTTATGAGTTGTATCTCCCGGGTATGTAATATTGTTCCTACAATATTGTATTTTTATTTTATTTTTTTCAGAAAAAAAGTAAGATTAATATATGCCTACTTTATACAAAGTCAGAATGTCCAGCACTATGGACGGACATGTTGGCTTTAGGTCAAATTGACAAAATGAGCACAGAAAATTTTAACCAAGTCATGTGACCCACATACTCCAAACAGACTGAACTATGATATTGACAACAGTACTGGATGAAAAATTCTTTCTCGTGCCTCCTACAAGAGACTAAAGAATATATAGCTATCCTGTGGTGCACGTTGCCTGTTTTAGAGTTAAGACAGCATGAGTTGTATTCTTTGAAATGTACAGATCATTTTCTATTTGTTCAACATTATGTCAGTATCTGGATGTCAGAAGGTTTTGATTAGGTTGTTAACTTGACATTGACTTTTAGTCTTAGATCTTGTTCTTGTCCAGATTCCTGAGCACACACTCTTACAGAATTGAAGGGGGACAATTTTTAAAAATATTAAATTCACCATGAAACGGAATTTGCTATAATGTTTTCTTCCCTGTTGTGACGTCTATTCGAGTGAAACGGCTTCTCGAACAAGAAAAAAATGTGACTTTGTCCATCAGGAATCGATTGGCTGGTTGTGCTTTGCTATTGGTGGATTTCATGATGTGAGTGACGGGTTGTCCCGCCCTCATGTGTACACCTCATCAGAGAAGAGAAGAGACGTCGCTGCAAGAGGGAGGGGACAATATTTTGAATCAATATTACGAGGGCACATGAATTAAGAAAAATGATGTGCATGGACAAATCATTTATAATAAATACTCCAATATACCCGGTGACTTTAAATGGAAAAATACAACATATTTTAGGGTAAAAAATATTTTTTCAGGGACATGTTACACAAGATATTAGAAATAGCTTTAAAATAATGCCTCCAGATAATGTAACTGATATTTGAGTAATTTGTATTATTTTTGTTTTAGAAAGGAGAGAACTCTTGCACTATTGTTCAAAAGTTTGGGGTTTTGTTTTTGAAAAAGATTCTTACTAATAATTTATTTGATCAGAAATACAGTCATGAACAGTTAGCCTATATATTGTTAAATATTATTAATTTAAAATAACAGTTTTGTATTGTAATATATATTTAAACTGTCTTTTATTAAAACTTTAATATTTCAATTTTGTCTATTAAAAATGAGAAAAATCATTCTAATATGATGATTTGCTGCTCAATAAATATTTCTTATTTTTATCAATGTTGAAAACAGTTGTGCTGCTTAATATGTTTTTCCATGATGCATTTTTTTCCAGGAGTTTCTGACGAATAGAAAGTTCAAAAGTGTAAACAGTGTTTATTTGAAACCAAAATATTTTATAACATTGCAATTGTCTTTATTGTAATTTTTGATCAATTTAATGTGTCCTTGTTGAACTAAAAGTAACAATTTCGTAAAAAAATAATAAATCATACTGAGCCCAAACTTTTGAAATGTTGCATATGAAGTTATATTAAATTATTTATATGGTAATGGTAGTGATGGTCTCTCGGTAACACTTTACTTGAAGGGGATAAGACTGCAGAAGACTGACATGACACCTTCATAATCATGACATGACACGAGACGCATGACATGACGCATGTCATGAATATGAAGGAGGTTTTATGCATGTTTATGACAACTGTCATTAAGTGTCATTCGCTCAATTATGACATTTCTAATGAAAATATGACATTTTTGAGATGTCTTTGTCATGACAACATAAATTGTCATAAATATGTCATAAACATGACATAGCAGATTCATTATCAAACTTAAGAAACCACTTAGCTTTATGGGTTAACATTTACAATATTTTTCATTTTAATGACAAATTCAATGTGTACCACTGAAGTGTTGAGGTCAATAAAAGTATACATGACACTGTTATACAATTGTTTGACAGAGTATTAACACTTAATGACATTTTAATGACAAATTCAATTTGTACCACTGCAGTTGAGGTCAATGGCCTCATGACAGCCAATGTCAAAACCAACCACATGACAGTTTAATATAATGTTAACCCATAAAGCTAAGTGTTTTTTTTAAGTTTGATCATTAATCATTTTCAGACATATTTATGACAGGTTATGTTGTCTTGGTAATGTCAAGTTGTCATGACAAAGACACTGACAGGTTATGATGTATTGGTTTATGTCAAGTTGTCATATCAATGTCGTATTTGCTGTCATAATTGAGCGAATGACACTTAATGGCAGTTGTCATAAACATACATAAAACCTAAAATGTGTTATGTAATGATTATGAAGGTTTCATGTCAGTCTTATGCACACCCCTTCAAGTAAAGTGTTACCCTTTAAGTAACTGAGAATTGTTGAGCTGTTTTTCGAAACGGTTCTCTTAAAATTGGTATGTCAAAGTTTTACTTAATGGGTTAGTTCACCCAAAAATGAAAATTCTCACCCTCATGTTGTTCCAACCCCGTAAGACTTTCGTTCATCTATTATATCGACTATTTTAACGATGTTTTTACTAACTTTCTGGGCCGGCAAGTTTGGAGGCCTATGGAGGAGTGATCCAGCTCTCAGATTTAATAAAAAATATCTTAATTTGTGATCCAAAGATGAACAAAGTCTTACTGGGTTGGAACAACATGAGGGTGAGTAATTAAATTACTGACAGAATTTTCATTTTTTTTGGAGAACTAACCCTTTAAGTGTTCATGACCTCATAATTTCAGAAACTTTAAATTGCTGTATTATGAGCAGATCATAATGAAGATGATGTTAAAAACAGATGAAATGGCCCTCTGTGATGGGATTGTTTGGGCGTGGTTGTTATCCAGACGGTTTGAGTTGCTTGTTCAGGTGAATCTGCAGCAGTCGGAGGACTCACAGTGGGTGTGTTCCTGCTGTAACATGAGTGGGCGAGAGGTGTGGCCACTTTCCTCACCATTATCTTATTCAACAGAAGGGACAGAGCATGCAAAACTGATACTAGATGCCTCTAGACAACCTTGGTGTGTTCTCTGTCAAATAACATGAGCCACAGTTGTATAGGCTAGGGTTGTTACGGTACCAACATTTCTGCAGTCTGTACCAGTAAAAGTGTGCGGTTCTTTGTACTAATTTAGTACTAGAGCAAAAACTGTTGAATTAAAGGTACAGTATGTAAGGTTTGTCACCTTAATAAACTATATAATAAACTATACTGCATGTGTCTTGTGGAAGGACATATTAGCCGGAGCTGCTTTTCTCCGTTTATGGCGATTAACGCAGGAACAGGGCTACTCGGTATATCAAGTTTGTATGGTATATCGATATATTTTTTTCTAAACTATATAGAATGAGGCAATAATATTTATATATCGATATAAGAGCGCGTCTGAAAAATATCGGAGGCCGCAGCAGAGTGAGCTGCTGCACGAAAAGTGCATAATTAAATTTTGTCCTGAACGTGAGAGATGCTTTATATTAAGGCCTTTAAAGCAACTCATAAGATATAGTTAACACGTATGGTTTAAAGCGGCTTTCCCCGTCAGATGTTCTGACAGATATTTGCACTGTTGAATGCGTTTGAGATGTGGTGTATTTGCCTTGCAAATATTTTCATTTTGTTGTCAGGAATGGACGAGCCTTCTACAAGTGACTCTCCGCTAAGTTTCACAGATTTCTGTGAACCAAACAGACGGAGCGCAATAGAATTGGAGCATAAGAATTCTGACAAAAAATTTTTTTTTTTTGCAAAAATATTTGTTGTTGGCCAATAATGTCATATTTAGAATTTTAAATCTACAAGTAAGTGTATATTTTTATAATAGAACTGTAAAGTGACAGTAAGTGTATTGTAATGGGGTAATCAAATAGCCAAATATAATTAGTATGTTCATATTATTAATAAGTACTTATTATTTAAATTTTTAGTGGATTTTAACTTTGTTTTTAAATTGTAGCCTGATGTTACAATGTTAGAAAGTAATGTGATTTTAACCCTTTTTTTTTGTACACATACAGGAACAGCATATACATGCATGGTTACATTCTCTATAATTGTTTTCACAGTCTTCAATATGATCATTGTTTGTAGGACAACATTAAACAGGATGTGAATATATATATAGGCCTTATATATATATATTTTTTAATAATTTACGAATTTTGTAACCAAAGAGAAAAAAGTAAAATATAGCGACTTCGAGATTTATACCATATATCACTATTTAGCCAAATAATACAAAGATATGATTATTTATTTATTTTTTTTGTCCATATTGCCCAGCCCTTCCGCTTGGTCTAAGATATTGTAGGTATACCCTTTGGATTCAGGATAAGACAAAAGCCGGTTTGGAAGAAGGATTCATGAGGATCTGTACTCACTCATTATATCATTTTTGGGACAAAAAAAGTCCCGTTTCGTTGGTCATCACTGTCAGTCACCGCAGTTTCCGATTCCATCATGCATTTAAATATATTTGTCAATCCAGAAACTTTGCAGTGCACTTAGCAGCATGAAAAACTAAACTTTTATTCAGATTGTGAATGGGTAATAAACAGAAAGCAAGATATAAGGCTAAGGCTGTCCATCTCTAAAGAGCAAGCTCACTGCATTTTGCACTCTCCTGAAAACTCCTGTTGTAATAAAACTGTCTTAACTGTACAATGAATCTCTCGCTCATGTTGAACAAAGCAAACCCTCATACGTTTTCAGCGGTGTTAAACCGATTCTGACTAACTTACTGACTAGCACCTCTGATAGGCTATTGTGTTCACGCGCTCAACAGATATGATTGTGATTGACTGCAATGCTCAACGCTTTAACAAATACTCTGTAAATTGAAATGTCTATTAGCGGGCACCGAATATACCCGGTACTTGGTACTACCGGCACAGCAGTACTGTCACTGAAAGACACAGAATGCATCTGTCTGTTGATAGCTGAATTATGGACTTGTTTAATTCACTTTAGTGAAACTCCCATTAAGGGAAATGAATAATTACATTGATAGCTCTCCCACCATGTTAGCTTTTGTATTTATATATTGTGTGGAAAAGTTATCTGTGTGTGTAGCAGAAGGAACACCACGAGTCTAAGATAACGCTGCCCTACGGCAAGCTGCTCGTTTATTGAAACACACTCCTAATATTTAATGCAAATGCAAGCGGCTTGCTTACATATCTGGAAGTAATTTACCTTTTATTTTGTACTCTCATAAAAATTGATGAGCCATATTTCAGCTGCATTGTGTTTTTGCCAATTATTCTGTGGTCCCATTTGCGCATAATGCATTTAGTATTGTGTTGATTTCAACAGAAAAGGGCCTTGTAACAACCATACCGTTAATTTTCCTTTCAACAATATGACCACACCTACGGCCCTGTGTTGCCCGTAAAAATTCTGCTTAGCACTGCAGTCTTTGGACTTATCTCACCATTGTGCAGGATATTGCTCAGTAACTCACGGTAGCCTCTAATATTGTAGAGATTCATATTTATATGTTGTTGTAATGTGGAGGGCCCAGCAGTGTACTTGACTTGTAATTTGAGATGTATTTTTTGCTGTCACCAAGGACTAGCAGGTCTATCCTCTTGCTCAGGAATTGTTTTCTCAGGAACTACCTTTATTTCTCCAGATTTTGGTTTTCGCTGTGTGTTTCTGACTAGTGCCGGGGGATGTATTGAATATTCAGAGTCAGGGCTCCAGACTAACATTTGACAGCAGTAGTACCAGTGCCACTAAGTTCAACAGATGGTGGCGCCAGCACCTGATTTGGTAGCGCTGGGGGAAAATTTATCATAAAAGTTAATTTAATCATTAAATTACTGTTGTTTTGCATTGATAAGTGCAGTTACTAATTGGATTATATGTTTGTTAATTGGAAATTTGACAGTAATGCACTGAGCTTGAATTGATATGCAGATAAAATGAACTTTTAGTAACAAGTCACGTGCAAAACGTTTAGTCACGTGCAAAAACCAAAAACGAATTTTTATTGACAAAAATGTAAATATTCTACTCCTATTAAATGTACCATTGTTTCAACCCAAATTTGGGTCAAATATGGACAAACCCAGCCGATGGGTTAGTCCATATTTGACTGAGATTTGGGTTAAAACAACCCAGCATTTTTTAGAGTGCAGCTTCAGTGATTATAAAAGGAGCGCTGTTTAGTTGTTTACTGTGTAATTGAAGAATGAGACTTTGACTTCCTTTTTTCCACATATTAGGGAGTGAAAATGTCTAATCTATTGGGTATAGTGGTAATTTCAATTCTTTTTTTTATTTTTTATAAAAGTGATTGTTTGCCACAAAGTGTTAGTTTTCCTACGTCTTTGAACTTAGGTTTACAAATCATCATCACATTAAGAATAACATTACCTTTGGATAATATTTAGAGCTTTGAAGTGCTGGACAAAGCTGTTAACTAAACTTACAATTAAATTTCATATTTGAAATACCACCAATAAAATCTGACTTGAACTGCATCATAAATAAGGATGCAACGGATCACAGTTGATCCGTGATCCTTACTGGACCAGGCCCCACGGTTTGGCACGCATATGATTCACCATATGAGGGTTAAACTAAGCAATTAATCTGCGAAAGTTTGTGAAAGTGAAAAATAATCCTATCCGTGACTCAAAAACCGTAATATGATCTGAACCGTGAGTTTAGTGATCTGTTGCACCACTAATCATACATCTTGTCTTATGCTCAAAAGGCATTAAAAAGTGTATATTTTAGGCGCGTAATCCGCCATATTGCATGTTGCAGTTTCCCCTCATTCATTCATAGTAATACGAGTGAACCGTCTATAGCCTTTGATTCTACGCATAGTCTTTGAATATCTAACTATGACATTATCTTCCAAAATGTCCAGAATACAACATAGCACTCACTGCACACTTCTGTATCCCATAATGCAGTGTACTTGAACTTCAATTTCATTGTAACTGTTGGGATTTGTGATCTGTTTCCTTATTGCCAGCTAGGAGATAACATATATAAATGATAAAAGGGAAATTAAACTTTTTATTTATTAAATTTAAACCTTACCCTAACTGACTATATAATGAAGTCATGCGAAAGCAATGTAGGATGCTACTATTTGAAATCGTTGCATAATGCATTCTTTTTTTCTACATGAAAATGAAAATACTATAATATGTATTCAATTTCTATTGTGTGTGTTATGCAGTAAGCTATAATTTCGTTCTGAACATAGCCATGCCATTGACCTAGTTTCACTATCCTTCCTTATCTTGTGACTCAGAAGAGGGCGTTAAGAGAGTTCTGTTTAAGGAGCATCTCTGATTTCAAATTTCTTGTATGGTGTTTTGTCTTTTTGGAGGTTGACATCCCCAGTCCTCATTCTTTTTCATTACATAGAATAGTGGACTGGCCAAGATATTCCTCAGAAGTTTGCTTCTTTTTCCATGGAAGAAAGAATATCATATGGGTTTGGAACAGCATGAGATTGTAAATACATTTTGAGATGTAGCCTATATCAGATATTGTCATAAGGCTGGAAGTATTCAGGATCACCCAGCCCTTTTTTCTGATTCTTTATAGCAAATGTCAGCTTTTCTTTCTCTCAGCTTACAGCCAGTATATGGAGCACAACACCCTCCTCTGGACCCACGGAGACACCGTCCGTAAGTGCTGCTAGCTGGCGACTGTCTGCGTGCGAATCAGCCATATCTTTTTCAGTTATTTGTTCCTTTAATCTCCTAATTCATGTTTTTTTTTGCATTTCAGTTGTGGAATGCCCACCTAAACATGTTTATTGAGTTTGCATAGACCATTTAATTTTTTATTTTTGTTGTTCATTTGTCATGCATTTTCCTTTCTTACTGTAACCATCTATATATTATAGAGTGTGTGCAATATAGTGTGCTTTAAAAAGTTATTTTTTGTTTTGCTATAGATTAAAAGACACTCCGAAGGTCAGCAGTGTGAACACCACCAAATCCAAAAAACCTGCAACTTTCCACGAATTTGCCCGAAGCACCAATGATGCATGGGACCTTGATGACGAAGAGGATGACTGTATGTTCAGTCTCAAACAGTCCTCATCTTCCCCAGACCAATCACGATCTACGCCTCAGACGCCCCGCCTCAGACTCTTCAAAGCCCCAGAGGACACAGAGCCACTGCCCCGCCTACCTGACAGGCAGGAACCAATCAGCACAAACCCTGATGAAGATGGACTGGATGTTGAAAGTGGTCCAGCTAATGGCAGGGTGGTAAAGTCCTGTAGCGACGTCCAGCTGAATGTGAATGCAGGTATGCTCTAGTGTAGCTTAAAAACAGCTTCCATTGTAAGAGAAGCTGTAAAATCATTAAGGTGTATCAAATTTTTATTTTTTTTCTGCCTGTATTCTGAAAAGTATCATCATTACCTAATTGGTGTTTGTTATACTGCTGGTACGGCTGTATAAATGACTTTTTGACTGTCCAGTCAGACTGCTGTAGATACTTTTAACTAAACCGTTTGAGGGCTAAACTCGATAAGGGTTGGAAAAAACGGTAATATTGTGGCCGTGCCTAACCTTAAAGAAACTAGCTTCGGTTTATTAACCTCATCATAATTTAAAAATAACCCAACTTGTTTTTTTGTGCAAATTGTGGCAGTTAAATTAGTTTTGCTTATGATTCATGAAAGAGAAGAGTCAATCTTGTCAACACAAGATGTTATTTTGTTTTTACTAAATTTGAAAAAAACATTACAAATAGGCAGCCTACTTTTTAAAATCTTAGTAAAACTGTCAATATTTCATCATTTCTTTCATTTTAGTCAATTTAATGGCTGCACATATACATATAAATATACATATAGGGGCGTGTGGTCCATAAAAGCTGAGAATGTTCTGCAATACCCAAGCCATTCGTGGACTCACTGATTAGTATAAACACTATAAATTACTGTACCATACAACTTATATAATAACATTTTGCTTATGCGTATGTAACTGTCTGTCATTTATGCATTTGCCAAATAACGGTAATTTTCTTCAAATCTGCCAGTCACGGGGGGTTTCGGGTTAGCAGATTCACAACAGCTTTGGCGCCTACTATGCAATTATACCATGCGTAATATTTGTGTCTTTCTGTCCTGTTTAGCTCGCAATACCCTGCAGAAACAGCAGTCACTTCCTGTGCGTCCCATCGTTCCATTAGTTGCTCGCATTTCAGACCAAAATGCCTCAGGAGCTCCTCCCATGACAGTGAGAGAGAAGACTCGATTGGATAAATTCAAGCAGCTACTTGCCAGCCCCAACACAGACCTGGGTAAGCTTTAAAACAAACAATTACCGGTAGTGAATTTTGCCAGCAATGGTCACTTGTGGGTTGCTTATTAACTTAATTTAACATAAGATATTAAAGTCCATCTATCAGGACCATCTCCAAACGGGAATCCACAAAACCGTCACGTGTGTTCGCACCTCGTTCTCCTGCCTGTTTCCAGCCTCTAGCTGAATCTCTTTGCCAGGTGAGACAGTGTGGGATGGCAGAATGGATGAAACCCGTCCATGATGTTATCCTACTCTTCCTGAGTTCACGCTGAGAGGCCCTTCTGTTCTCCCCACGTTCTCCAACCAATCGTCTCTTCGAGTGCACCTGCGAGCTGGCGGAACAAAAACTAGTTTTGCGTGTGCCTTCACTCGTTTGTGCTGCTGATGCTATAATGCTGCTATCAAAGAGAGTCACTCTTCTTTGCTTTATAGTTTCAGCCTCCGCAGGCTCTGAGCTTTCTGAGCGACAGGCTGAAATCACGGGGGAATGAGAACCATCAGTCATTGGAGGGAAAAATAATGCTTATGCACGTCTTTCAAAGCGCCTTATGAAAAATGTGTTTATGATATAGTTGGAGGGGGTTCCCTGCACAGTATTGTGGGTTCATAATGGCTTCTGAGATCTTTCATCATTCTGCTATCATATGACGGTTGGCAGGTGTCCAATTCCATTAGTATTTTAGGAGCGCTTGAATATCGGATTCATGTTTGTTCTAACTCAAAAACGACCCAGGAGCGACTCACCAGATGTTGCTCAGCAAGTCTTTTAAGTTTTCATGAACGTTGTGAAAAGCAGTTTTACATTCGCTGATCACGATGACCCAGAGGGCTTGGTGGGAGTTCACAAAAACAATCCTCAAAAAGTAGTGTAGGCTACAGCACCCGGACAAATCGATGGTATTTGGTGTAAAGGCATCCACCTGCAATGTAATGTTGTCTTTATAACAATGACAAAATAAGTACTTGAGAATAGTTGAGTTGAACATCTCCACTTAATAAAAAAAAAGAACAGAGAGAATGGCTAAGATTCACTATGATTCATCTGGTTTTTATGATTATAATTATCTTTGCGCTTTTATAAGATTTGAAAGTACAAATCCATTTTTCTTTGATAGTGGTGCTCACAGGGGCGTAGTACAAGATCCCGGGCCCCATGTCCTGATGGGCCCCCATGTTCCTCAACTCACCCCACCCCCCAAAAGAAAAATAATAATAAAATAATCTGGTCTCTGTACACTTGAATCCTATTTTAGATTAATTTAAGATACTATAGCCTATTAATTTAAAATTAAACATGTTTCAAATTAGGCTATTATAATGGTGTGTTGTATGCAAACAGCATTGTTAGTTTATTGTACAGCATTGTACAGTTTATTTATTTAGCCTTTACCTCAGATTACATGTATATCCAAATTATCATCTGAACGTGTATGTTCTGCTCTTTCAATGGGTTGTCTCAGTTAATTTTTAGCAGTAACGATCGCGGAGATAGTCAAGCAGTTTAGCACTATAGATTTCGTGTTCTAGTGCTCACCTTTCTTTGAAAATAAGTCAGTTACCAATAGTTTACCCTCATTTTGTTTTCTTTTTTGGTGGCCTGATTTGACTTTCTCTGAGAAAGACATTTCTACAGCAGAAGTTTGCACTCCACCAGATGCTCAACTAACTAACATAAACAAAATGCGTGCAGATGGACTAAACCATTTGGCGCATTAGCAAGGGTTGGGACCGTGAGACCTTATACTTTTTTTGTATACAAAATGTAGTCAATCAATCAACCAAGTTATTCAGCCAATACACTAACTTTACATTTCATCTGACATTCATTAGGAAAATTAATTAGGAAATGAAAATATCCAGGTAAAAAAATATATTCCAGACTTTTCAAGGGCCCTCTCACCCCTTGTGGCCCTGGTAATCAGTACTGGTTTTACCGCCAGTCCGACGCCCCTGGTGGTGCTTACAAAGGGAAGGATATACCAGTCACACTTTAGCATGTACCTTGTCCTGAATTGTTTATTGATACTTTGTGTGACATGGAGGCGTTTGTTTGTGTAAATGATTGGAATTTACGATAGAGCCTCTGGGCTATTTTGGCTCGGTGCCTGTAAGAAGCCATCTAGCAACCACACAGTATACCCTCGCAACCGCATAAAACATGTTGCATAGCAAGTTTTGCAAACGTCTGAATACATTTTGTGACCTTGATTATAAACTGGTTTAGTTACTGTATCTACAGTATTTCTTCAGTAGATAGGAGCTCCTGAATCTCTAAGTTTTTTTGTTCATAGACATAGAAGAGAAGCAACAGGAAATACACTGGCAAAATCCTTAAAGCAATTCACTTGAGAAGCAAAATGGATATAAACCTAATTTGATACATATTATTAAACATATTAAACACATATGTTTAAATACTTGTTTAAATATAGTTTATTTTATTTACATAATTTTTTGTTTAAATGTCATTAATTATTCACCGTCCCAAACCCCTAAGCCTTTCGTTCATCTTCAGAACATATATGAAAATCTGAGTGGTTTAGTCCACATTTTCTGAAGAGACTCGATCGCTTTAGATGATGAACAGATTGAATTTAGGCTTTTATCCACATAAACATTGACCTACGAACATAAACAGAAGCTCTACCAAACATTGTTGATTTTTTTTTTTTTCAACCAAAAAAGCTTACATTAAAACTTATCATATAAAGCGATCGAGTCACTTCAGATAATTTGGACTAAACCACTCAATTCATATGGATTAATTTTAATTTTAGTTAATTAAAATTAACTAAATCAGAACTGAACTTAGCTGGACAATGACATACTTTTCTGCAGAACTGCTTTATAGATGAAATGAACTAATTTAATAATTGAGGGTCTTTAATAAAAGAAAATAGTGTCATTGTTGATTCAGTTCTGTTGTAGAGTTGCTTTACAGCCGAAATGAACTCTGTTCGCATCATTGAATCAAATGCTTTAAAACAATCTGTATTGAATAAAGCGCTATATAAATAAAGGTGACTTGACTTGACTTAAATGTGCTCTTCAAACTTCATACCAACATCCCAAGCCATTGCTTGATCACCTGTGAATCGTGAACTTCCCATCCATTTTTTTAAAGTCAATGTGCAGTTAAGTCTTATTGGAGTTGCCATAGATCAAGGTGGCATGGCTGTGAAAACTGTGAGTGTGTTTGCTAATTAAAAATAATTGTTTATTGATTATGTTGATGGAACTGTAAGTTAAGTGTCACTGGACCTGTGAAGGCAGATTTAGAGTATGTCAAGCATGATTTTCCATCACAGAATATGAACAAATTCTTGATGCATGCTTTTAGCTGTTGATGAAGGCTGTGTTCAATTGCTTGGTCCACTTGATCTGATTCCACCCCCCTCCTCCAGAGCCTGCCGGTCTCTTTTTACATTGTGCTTTCGGGTCCAAACCGCAGAATGATTGTGTCCTCAGCTTGAGTATTAGTAGTAGTCGTTTACATACAAAACAACTCTGCAGTTTCATTGTGCTATTGAAGTATTTGTCATTTTGGATTAACGTTACACTTTTTGTTCATACAGAGGAGTTACGGAAACATAGCTGGTCGGGAATCCCTCGTGAGGTTCGGCCAATCACCTGGAGACTTTTATCGGTAAGTATTTACTAGTACTTTTTTCTTTCCTTTGCCTCACAGAGGTGAGCGGACAAGAAAAGTTATGGAAAAGAGGGGAGAATTGGACTGAAATATGTTGTGAGCCATCTTTGAACTCATTTTGCTCACATAATCACCACGACACATGTCCTAACCACTAGGCCAATATTCCATCCTTCCAATATTTTTTGTATTATTAATAATATATCTCTGACTCTATCTGTTTTCTTCACAGGGAATTTTTTTTATTCAACATGGTTTAAACGTACTTATCTGAAGTGCAGCCAAATGCATATTCAATGAATACTAGCAAATGATAAATTACTGTTCATTTAATTACAGCATTAAAAATCCTTTTTATCTACTGTAAGCCAGCATCACAAACTTTGCGGTTAAGTTGTGCATAGGGTGCACAATAATTTTTTACGCTTTTCCAAGGGTATAAAACATCTGTGCCACTTTCAGTTTAATGTGTTATTGATTTGTTTTGCAATATTGGCCTTGCTGAGCACTTAATGTCAGCAGAAATGTGACTGTCATCATAGGAGGGGCAGAGTGGGCTGCTGTGTTATGGCTGTATGTGCGCAGATGTTTGGAGAATGCTTTACAAGCCTCATTTGCGTTCCTGGTGCGAACTTACACCGTCAATAACACACACCTCCGGGCTAAGCTGTACAAGCAAATCCCCACCCCGGCCCAGCTCCTCCAAGCTTTTGCTGTTTCATGCAATGTTTGCTGGGGGATTAGACTAAATAATTCCATATGTACAAAGATGCAGAGGTGGATGCGTGCTGAACGATGGGTAGGGTGCCAAATGGAAACGTTTAGTCTCCGCTTTTCATATTCAAATTGTGATTATAAAGAGCAACGTTTGCGCTTTATTTTTGTAGGCCCATTTCACGTTTGTTATGTCGAAATCGCATTGAAAAGCCGTTTTAAGATGATTTAGATTTTTACTATGGAATTTGAAGGGCCAATGATGGGGCGAATCCAAACGAGCTGAGTTTGTGCACTTATTATTCGCCTGTAGCTACAGGCGTGAGCTGAATTGAGAGTGAGATTCTGAATGTACGTTATCATTTGTGTTCAAGCGCTCGGCAACTCTGTGTGTGCTCATTAAAACAAGAGTTGAGAAACAATGGGAGGGGAAGACACTTTAAAAACATCATTTTCAGAAACATGATGGAGAGTCGTGACAAACGATCTAACTGACAGTTCCACGCCTCCACTTCTGCTCTACAAATAGCCTGCACTTGTTTTCTGCTCTTTAGGGACTCGTCTGTAGCTACCAAGTATATTCTAGCAAAATTGCATCCTGCCTGTGTGTTAGTTTAGTCACTACATGATTAGAAGTTTCTTCCGGATTTTTTGTGGTCTGAGGTCTGCTTTCTGTATTCTCAAATGCGCTCCTTAGTTAGTAGTGTTTGCTAAGGCAAGCATCATTATTATTATTGCTCATACCTAGAGTTAGGGGTTTGTTCAAATCCCTAACCCAAAATATTAAAATGAAGCAATTACTCTATGCAATGTGAATTACAAAGTTTACTCTGTGGACAGTATAACGGGCAACGTTTCACCCCACACACAATATAATGGGGTGAACACATAAAAAACCCATAGATTTACATTGAAGGAGGGACCTGAGTCATCAAAAGTTTGGGGTTATTATTATTATTTTTTAATGAATGAATACCGTACTTTTATTCAGCAAGGATGCATTAAATTGATCAAAAGTGACCCATTATTTTAAGATTTCAAACAAATGCTGTTCTTTTGAATCTTAAATTCAAAGAATCCTGGAAATAATTTATCACACAAATATTAAGCAGCACACCTGTTTACAGCATTGATGATAATAATAAATAATTCTTGAGCACCAAATCAGCATATTCATTTCTAAAGGATCATGTGACAAATACTGGAGTAATGATGCTGAAACTTCAGCTTTGCATCACAGGAATAATTTATATTTTGAAATGTTCAAATAGAAAACAGTTATTTTAATTTTGTAATAATATTTTACAATATTACTGTTTTTACTGTATTTTTTATCAAATAAATGCAACTTTGGCGATCATAAGAGCCTTCTTTCAAAAGCATAACAAAATATCACCATCATTTTTGTATATTTTGACTTGTAATCAGTGTGCAATGACCTAACCACCCTAGCATCTAGATAATGTGGTTCATTCAATTTGTTTAGTAAGGCACTTTGGTAAGAAAGCATCTGAAAAGAACTTAAATGAAATGTAACTTGCTTGATTTGCTTCTCTCGTTAGAAGGTTTTTGAAAAGTGTCATTTATATGAGCAGCACAAAATAGCCATTAGCATCAAGTCTGTGAGATATATTCTGAAAAGCATTTATTAATCATTTGACTTCAGCACAATAAAGCTCATCTCATTGAAATGATCCAATATGTAGATTTAAAAGATGAAAAGCTTTTTTCAATCTAACTTTTTTTTTTCCCACAAGGGACTGCAGTATTGATCTGAAGTTACATGTTGCTGTTTTTAATATCTTTAGTTTGCATTATTTATAGGTTATATTTTGGTATAAGGCAAAATACACTTGGAAGACATGGAAGAAAGTATGTATACAGCAGTTGTTTTCTCAATACTATTAAATTAGCATTTCCTCTCTCCCTGTGATTCTCTCAGGGCTATCTTCCTGCCAATAGGGAACGCAGGGATCTGGTTCTCCAGAGGAAGAGGGAGGAGTATTTCGGCTTCATCGAGCAGTATTACCACTCCAGAACAGATGATAACCACAGAGACACATACAGACAGGTAAAGCTCAATAAGAGGGTATGCACGTGACGTCACCGTCAGCCGAAGTCACTGAGTGGCAAAAAGACTGAGTGGCAGCATTGGTTTTCAGCGATAATGATGCGAGAAGCACACCACATCTAAAACGGGAAAAAGCTTTGAGATTGACTGCACAAATAGATTTGAGAAGAAATATGAGGTATATTTTTACAGACTGTAGAAAGCTACAGAAAAGAGAAGCAAATGGATCGCTGCATTTCCCAGAAACAACTGGACTGTGCGATATACTGTGTGAAATGTGGTTTTGCAGCTATCATTTTGTCAATATGTTGAATTTTGGGGTAAAATCATACCCCCTATGTATTGTATTGAACTATTTAAACTGGTAGTTGTTTTGTTTTACTCGCGTTTTTGCAGTTTCCCGTATTACCTCCAGTCATGCAGCAGCTCTTTTGCCACTGGAAAACAGTGTTGCTTACAAAGCAGGCTTGAGTAACAGAATACTTGAAACAGCGTTACATAATTAAGAGACAATTTAATGCAATTCTGTTATTATTCTATAAATAGACATTTAAATATTCAAAGTTTTAAATGTTTTTTTAAGATCTTCACATTAGGTAATGTAGATGTTTAAGAGTGTTTTGGGAAAAGTTTTGCTGAAACATTTTGGAGGTAATTGTGTACATTATTATGTTTAATGCCTCTGTACCACATCATTGTCAATTACTATAGACAGTATTTTTACTCATCCTCTGGTGCATTTAAACAGGAAATGAGAAAAAATAAATAAACAGGAAATGCATTGTCTGTGCTAATAGACAGCATGTCAGACATGCCGTCCTCAGGCATTTTGTTGAAAGCAACCCAGAATATTTGTTTAAATCCAGGTATCATAATACACAGCTGAATGCTGATTTCACCCTTTCCCAAGATGTCCATTTCAGTGGAAAAGGAACTTGTAAAATGAAACATTTGTAAGGTTACAGACATTACGGTATGTCTTTAAATTCCAAAGTTTATTTGTGAAATACCGGTTAATTTTGCTATTGAAGGGCTACTCTTAGTGTCCATACATTCTTGTGAACGTTGGAGTAAACAAGCTTCATTTTACAGGGCTTCCTTAAAAGGAAGTAAAGTTCACCCAGAAATTAAAATTCTGTCATCATGTACGTCACACCCCCATGTCATTCCAAACCTGTATGACGTTCTGTCTTCTGTGGAACAAAATATATATTTTGAAGAATGTTGGTAACCAAATTCCCATTGACTTCCATTTGCATGGACAAACATCCA
Organism: Phoxinus phoxinus; assembly: GCF_949152265.1. NCBI lineage: Eukaryota > Metazoa > Chordata > Actinopteri > Cypriniformes > Leuciscidae > Phoxinus > Phoxinus phoxinus. The sequence continues at coordinate 29,394,065 of NC_136890.1, read as the reverse complement.
GTTCAATTCAGTTTGGTTACCAGCATTCTTCAAAATATCTTCTATGAAAGTCTTACAGGTTTGGAAGAGTAATTGATGACATAATTTTCACTTTTGGGTGAACTATCCCTTTAAGACAGACTAGTTGATTTTGAAAAACCCTGAAAAACAATTAAAAACAATTTGTGTGTGTGTTTTTGAAAAGTGTCTTATGCTAACCAAGGATGCATTCATGTGATCAAAATACAGTAAAAACAGTAATATTGTGAAATATAACCATTTTCTATTATAATATATATTTATAGAAAAAAATCTTGGTAACTTCATAATCTTCACTATGAACTAGTTACTTATTAGCATGCATGTTACTAGGATATTGGCAGTTTATTAGTACTTATAAGCAATTATTGATGCCTTATGACCATATTCAACATCCCTTAATCCTACCCAATACCTAAATTTAACAACTACCTTATTAACTATTGATAAGCAGTAATAATTAGGAGTTTGAGGCAAAAGTCGTTGTTAATAGTTAGTTAATGTAGTGAGAATTGGACCCTAAATTAAAGTGTGACCCAAATCTTTTAAATGGAAGTGTAGATTGGCACATCACTGCTAATTATTTCTAACTTGTGATTTAGCAGATGCTTCAATCCATTACTTGAACAATCCCCCTCGGAGCCACCTGGGGTTACGTGTCTTTCTCAGAGGCACAATGGTCTTAATTCACTCATCAATCCTGGCTGAGTTTGAACAAACAACATTTAAACCTGCACTGTTAAAACTGTTACTTGAATCTAACTCAATAAAATTAAGACAACATTTTCCAACTACTTTTTGTAAGTTTATTGAACTAACTGATATTTTGAGTAAGGACAACCTAATATTTTCAAATTAATAAAAAAACATATTATTAAGTAGCATTTTAAGAAAAACCCAATAAATTAAGTACAATCAAAGTAAAAAAACAGATCTACATTTTATACAGACTTAATTAAATTAGGTAAAATTTAAATGAAAAAATACTTGTTAATGTCTTCTGTTTTATTAGTTTTAACCAATTTGCTCTTGGTTTTGAAAGTGTAAACTCAAATAATTAATTCAGACTGTTAATTTTCAACATTTATTAACAGTACCAATTAGCTGCACAATGTAAACAATCAGTAACATCTGAATCAGCCAATAAAGTGCTTCAGTGTTTTTACGGTGTACATATTAAAACAGTTTAATATTTCTAAACAGTTGAAATTAGCTGGACAGTATAAAGTAACATCTGTACTCATGCATTAAAACAATCATGAACTGCTGTTTTGTAAAACACCTTCACAGTAGTGTGTACATTTTTTTAATATAATAATATATAAACATTTTAACACTAACTTACTTTACAGGTCACAAGCATGAGCATCTGACCTACAGTACAACTTAGCATTATACAATAACATGACACCTTCACATAGATTGTTATTTAGAAACATTTTTACTCAAATATTCCACTGATCCCACCAACTGACCAGTTTTGAAAGAGCATTTTCACTTTATTTTTCAAAGTCATGAACTTTGGGCTTGGTTTTGGGCGCAGTGTGTCAAGTCCCACGAAAAGTCTTTGGAACACCTCAAATGTTTTGCAAAGCTTCGGTGGATACTCGAGATTAAGGGCATATGTCAACCCAAGCAGTAAGCAGCATGCTCTGGCCAGATTTCCGAGATTAGAAAGGACTGGAATTCCCTCAAGGATGATTCCTACTGCATCTGGCTCACGGAAGACATAAATGCTGAAATTTTTCATTTTCAGGTCATCATGAACAGTTGTCTCTACAGCCCCCTTTGAGATAAAACAAATATATATAAGACAATCTGATTTGTTTATGAAAAACAAATACTCTACCATTACCAGCCAAATGTTGGTTCAGTTAGTTTACATTAACAGTCAGCACAATTTAAACCTGTTCACCAGACTGAGCCAATACTTACACAGTAATCAGAGATGAGCTCCTGTGCACTCTCTCCCATATATTCAAAGAGGCATCTCAGAGTGACATCTCTCTTTTTTACAGCAGTGGCACTTGGGTCCTAGTTAACAGAACAAAAATGAATAAATTATTTTTGTTGATAAATTCACTCCTTTTCATTGTGATATCCAGGGTTTTGACACAGAGGACAGGTAAATGAAAGACTTACTTCTGGTGAATTGTGGGATTTAGCTTCTGGATGGTATCTTGAGAGGTGAGAGCGGAAGGAACTCCAGGATTTAAAAGAACATGGACAATCTATATGAATACAAGGCAAGGAATGGCTGTGTCCAAAGGTCCCATGACACAGTCTATAATGTTTAAAAATGTCCCTCTTTCTTTGTACCACAGTACGGCACAATTTACAGGGCCATCCCATCTGTTAAGAGGGAAAAGAAAAAACAAACATTAGTCATACAACTATAATGCAAGCCCTTTAAAAAAAAAAACTTAAAATACAAGTGAAGATTAGCCTTCCGAACAAGATAAGCTTTAGTTCAACTAATTTAGTTAAATTGTAATGCATTAATCTACATTTTTTTCTAAAATGTTTCCATTTACAAACCCATAATATTCCTGTAGATAATCTATCAACCTGTTAATATGAATATTTATTTTAAGTTTGACCATGCAATACAGACACAGATTTAGCATTGTGACAAAATGATATCTTTAAAAAAACACTTCTAAAGTAGAACAGTCTATTAATGATTATTCAGTCTTTAACTAACATAGCCTACATGATTCTTTATTCTTTCAAGCAGACATATTTGTATAAACTAAATACAAGTAATCCTTATAAAAGCTATTAAAGAGCAATGAATGCTTTTCTATTTTTATTATGTTGTTTGAATAATATTAAGTGAAGTATACACTAAGAAATAATGTTGTGTGTTTTTAATCCATTCATGAAAGAGTTAAATTCAGTCCTTGCGGGCTGTATAACGTTAAGTTAGCTGTCTATATGCAGGGCTGCACGTGAGCGCACAGAAAAACCTCTTTTGCGTCGTCACTCTTATTCAGATCTATATTTCTGCTCTTCTCTTTCTCCCAGACGTTTACATTTTTGAACGATTGACATGCATCAAGCGCATGCTCCTGTTCAGTCAGGTAACGTTAACGCTACGTTACAAAATGTAGGCCTAACATTACGCATCTACCACAAACGCAAATCAGTTCTGAATGGATCTCTTCCCTAATAGTTTCTCCCTAACATTAACGTTTTTATTCGCCATTATTTGTAGGTTTTAATTTAGTTATGGTCTCGTTTTTGTCTGTGAAAAAATGTTTGAAAAATGAAATTAACACTGCACTCTCAGTTCACTGGCAAACTTACAAACACATTTGAAAAATTTAACTATCACACAAAGACAACATTACTTATACAACGCACACACATCGCTTTATACACTAACAGTTAACGTTAACATTATGTGGCTCAAGTTAGCTGCTACTTTCGAGCTGTTTGAGAGCACATTAAAAATGGCGACCAACGGTCGCAAAAGTTTGTAAGAAACAGAGCAATGGTTTTGCAGATTGTACAACATAAACACGTTAATTAGGCTAACATCTAACTTTAAAAATACAAAAAGTTACTTACATGGCTCAGTGTTCGAATAAGCTTCTGTCCTGGTCTGGTCCTGGAACGAGAGTGAAGGATTTGCCCGCTCGCTTGAACTTTCCGCTGCTGCAGGTGGGCGGGGTCGTTTTTTTACGTCTGATATAAACTTTTAAAATGAGTTTTGTAAAATCAATTTATGGTGAAGTCCAATGAACCTAATTTTATTATAGAAAATATTAAGTTACGAAAATATTCACACTTTTTACTTATCAATAACTCAAAAAAACAAAGAAATAAAAATAAATTAATTTAATGGAATAAATATAGTTTAAAAAAATAAGTCTCATGGACAATAGCACTGAGCGACTTTTTACAGTGTGTAAGCCCAGGGGTTTTGTGTATAATACTTGCATATATTTCATCCTAGAGGTCTGGATGATGCATTAATGAATCGAACAGATCCCATTCTCTTCAACTCACAGACGCATTTGCAGAGATTAAGATTATCCGTGAATATTGGTCATTTTAGTCTGTTCTTCACACAAAGCTATCACATGACTTCAGAAGACTCATAATGTAGTGCACAAGTCATATAAATAATATTTAGGAGACTTTAGCATATTTTCTTTGAAACTTAAACATATTAGATTAGATTTTTGGGTGAACTATCCCCTCAACCACTAGGCTACACCAGACGCCACTGTGTTGAGGAACTCTGTCGTCTCTGTAGTGAGTCAAGGTTACACCAGCTTCCAGAAAGCTATAGAAGTAATACACCCAGATTTTGTTCTGTGTGTTATTAATGGGGGAGGGGGGCCGAGATCAATATTCTTATGGGCTGTAAAACTCAGGTTAATGGTGCAGGACTGGTAGTCGATTGCTATGCGCTGCCTTCTCTCCTCTCTTGTCCGGTTCCTCGGGGCTTGCTGGCTCCCAGCCCCTCATTTCATCTACTGCAATACAAATCGGACACAGACCTTTAAAAGGATTTATGTGGTCGTACAGAACCGTTGGACTGGCCCCTGGCTGTCTGGGCAGAAACACTAAATGACCTTTTAGTGTGGTCACAGTCTGAGAGGGCGAGGAATGGCGGTGAATACGAGGAAACTGGACTTCGGTGGCCTTCGAGTGACCTGCATTACTACAAAGCCATTTCGTCAAACATATGATGGAAGTAGAAATCGAGAGAGGGAAGAAAATAAAAGGGAACCAGATGAAAGAGAAGGGTCGCCACCTGTATGTGTGACTGGACGCAGCGCTGTCCATTTTCAAAGTGAATTCATGCAGGTTTTGTGTGTAGCTTGTTACGAAACCAGATCAATAGCGTGTGCAGTTTGGGACCCTGATGGTTTCCCTCCATTTACTGGAAGGGAAAAAGCACATATAACTCAATTTAGTGCTCTTGGGGCATATTGATTTAATCTCTTATTTTTCTCCCAGGTCACCTGTACTTCTGACACTCCAAGTCGGTAACTGGTTTGTGTGGGTGTGCTTTGGAGCTTACCTGAATATACCCGTGTGTGTCTTTCCATAGATTCACATCGATATCCCGAGGACGAACCCTTTGATTCCTTTGTTCCAGCAGCCGCTGGTGCAGGAGGTATGTGATATTCTCTGGCGCCAACACCTGAGTCTCGTTGCACACCGCACCTGTGTCAGACCCTCCAGGGTCATACAGACGCTCCGATGTCACACAGCAGGCACTACACACTTAATGTAATCGCATAGATAAGGGAGTCAGTCACACAATCCATGTCATGTCATATTTAACTTGAAATCTAAAGAAAAGTAAGCCTATTTTTAAGACTATTAAGTTTTTTTGCATTGTGACAATTGTTTGCAAGACAATTAAGACACATTTCCCCCAAATTACCATAATGCATCTGAGTGTTTTGAGTTTTTCCTAATTCCCATTTTTCTCTGGTGATTCTCAATACATTCTAATTACTGTTATATGACAATCTCTTCTTAAATTGGCATAAATGACAATACATCTTTGGTTAAATGCATTGCAGCAAACACATTTTCTTCTAATCCTCATGTAAATAATGTCTTGGTGTGAAATATGACCAATTATATTCTGCAACAAGTCAAAATTTAGACAGACATATTCTTGAAAAGCTTCAAGAGATTCACTCAAGAAAAAAGCGTAGTATTCTGGACCAGTGAATATTATTCTTTACTTTTTTGGTTTGTTTATATTCATAGGTTTTGGTTTAGTCCTTAAAATTTGTCAATTTTGAATCATGATTTGATAATTTACTTAAAAATATTTATACATATGTATGTAGAAATATTTTAGCAGTTTTTTGACAGTTCAGTCATTTTGTGAAGCTGTTCAGTTTACCAGTGTTCAGCTCTTTCAGCTCAAACTTTTTGGCAAATTTTTTTTCCAGATACATAATCTGTCTTGTTATAATTTATCAAAAAGACATCTTTAAAAAAAAAAAAAGTCAGTAAATCCGCTGATGATATTAACTGTTCTGGATGGATGGGTTGCTTGCAGCCAGCTGAGCTTTGTGTCATTGAATGCTTACCAGCAGGGGGTGCTGTGGTGTTTTTAACTTTTTAGAGGATTGCACAACACTTGTGTAACCCATAAACAAGGAACAGAGCACTTGAAATGCAGCTGCGTTTGGAAATGCAAGCATCCAAATGAGTTTACCTGTTGGTCTGTCAAGAGTGAATTAAGCAGCATCAATTGCCAAAAGTCTACACCACAATCACAGTTCTTATGAAAAATTATTTGTGAGAATCATTGAAATCAATTGTCTTGTTTTTCAGGTGTTTGAGCGGATTCTGTTCATCTGGGCCATCCGTCACCCCGCTAGTGGATACGTGCAGGGCATTAACGACCTGGTCACACCTTTTTTTGTGGTCTTCCTCTCTGAATTCGTAGGTAAGCGTTTAATAACCTTCCACATGGATCAGTTGGTCCGCTTGACTGATTCTTCACCTTTCTGAATGTGTCCTTTTGGTTGAGCACATCAGTTCAGTTTGCTCCGCTAATGGCGCGTTGACGTGTATGATATGTCAGAGTCAGAGAGATGCAGACAGGACAGTATCTGACAGATGATGGTGGAAAATGGTTGTATAAATGTAAACAAACTGACAATATCCTGTTGAAAATGTCAAACACAAAAATACAGAATATCAATTATCTTTGAAAGAAACTCTGAAAGATAGACAGTGGGTGAGAGAGAGGAATGGTAAAAGAGGGAGACGGATGGAGAGAGAGACAGATGGGAAGAAGACGGAGAGAGAGAGACTTGTCTCTGATAGACAAGGAATTAGACAGAGAAAACACGGGGACAGATGAGGAGAGAGGGAGACAGGAGAGATGGTTAAAAGGATAGAACAATCATTCGATCTATCATTCTATCTGTCTGATATTCTATCGCTCTATCTATGTATCGTTCAACTGTTCTATGTATCAGTCTATCTGTTGTCTTTGAGCAGTAGATGATCGATAGATATGCATTATATTATATTAGATATAGATAGATGGACAGATGGAGAAAGACAGATAAAGTCAGACAGACAGGCAGGGAAAAAGACTCTCCAGCTCTTGTCCTCATTGCTATTCTCCCTCCACCCGGCAGCCTTCCCCTCCCTTCCTTATTTATTTCCTGTCCTCTCATGTGAAGGTTAATTACTTATGGATAGTTAAGGATTACAGAAGAACAATAGGAGGCTCATTGATCTCTCTGGTGTGCCGCTGCTGCAATGTCACCAGTGCAAACACCAGGACATACCCACAGATTACCTGGATCACCAATCGATTTCTCTTTTTCTCCCCTGTCTGTCTCTCTCTCTCTGGCTGTCTACTTCGCCCACCACTCTCTCTGTCTTTTCCTCATCCCTCTGTTTCTCCACAAAGCTCATTTAGCGAAAAGCAGATTTTTCATACCGCCGCTTTCGTGTCATTCTGCAGGGCCTTTCAATCTCTAATTTGTTTGCGGGCCATGTGAATATGTGTGTGCGTTAGGGATTCGCCATGTGTGTGAGCGAGCGACTCAATGCCGCAGGTTGAATGAGCCGCATTGATCGGCTGGATTTAAGTGTTTACAGAGGCTTGCGAGGGTGCCGAGCACACGGTGGGGGGCTCGACCCCGCCGATCGATGCATCTGAACGAACTTCATGATCCCAACATGCTGCCAGCAGGAGATAAAAGAGCAGGGTTAGCGCCCTCCCTCCGCCCCGGGTTTCACCCCCGCCGCCGAGACCGCGGGGCAAACGCGTCTGGGTTCACGGATGCTAACTGCTTCGCCTGCTCTCAAACGCAGCGTTTTGCCAACTTTCGCTGCGCTGTTTCTCTTGGCCGGCACGCCTCAGTGGCTTTCTAGGGCTCCTTTGCGAGCTTTTTAGCTTTCTGCTGAGACCGTCCTCTGAGAAGGCGAGAGAGAGAGACTGCATAGCAGAATATTGGCGCTTCACATTTAGCTCAATATCAGCGAGTAGCGTTTTAAAGAGTAGCCGGCAGGAAGGAGAGTCACGGCGCCCTTCGGTTTAAAGTGTTGGTATTGATGCGCCGAAGAATTTGAAGTGGAGGGACGAGACAAAGAGAGGAGGGAATATTCTCAAAGGGTAAATCATCACATTTACCCTGACAGACAAAGAGGACAGCGGGGAAATCTCCTCTGTAAAGCATCAATGCCCTGTCTCAGTCTCTCTCACTCTCCCTCACACACACATTCGTTTTTTTTATTACTGAAGAGGGTGTGTGATATTCTCACCTTATTATTTATTGTCTTCCTGGTTTTATGAACCGTTATTTGCTCCATCGCTGTGCATATTTCGGATTAGATGGGTGGTCTGGGTGGGAAAAGTTTGTGGTTTGGTGGTTGTGTTGCTGAATCTGAGTAACAAGCCACAAGAGGGTAAAGGCTTTTGTGGCTTGAAAATGTTCATCAAAAAATTTTGGTCATTCAAAAAATCGCAGTAATATAGTTTATAAACTGTAGGCGGTTTATAGTTGTCAAGCAACATGACTCTTTAAAGGTCAAGTATTTTGACCCCAAAAAGAAAATTCTGTCATTCCAAACCTGTATGCTTTCTACTTCTGTTGAAAAAGAATGAATCCGTCATTTCTTTCCATGCAATTGGCACCTGGAGCTTTTTAAGCTTGAAAAAAGCACCATTAAAGTAGTCCATGACTTATGCATTATATTCCAAGTAATTTGATAGCTTTGTGATCTAAGTTATTCGCAGAAAATCTTCTCCTCCAGTGGTTGCGACCGGATCATTAAATGAGTGAAATGAGATTGGTCTGAATTTGTAAATGGATCATTCAGACCCATTTTTTTAACCGAATCAGCTGATTCATCAATTGGTTACGAATCAGACATTGCTACTTCTCTCATGAACATGCCGAGTAGAGCTATGGTGGATGTCAAGATTCAATTAAGTATTTAGGTCTCTTTGTTTAACAATTTTATATGACTTGAAAGGCTTTACTTTTATGTTGATTTTGCATCTTTTAAGCTTAAGAGTTCCAGTCCTGTTGTTTTCCACTGAAAAAAAGAAAGTCATACGAGTTTGGAATGAGAAAATGATGTTTTTTGGGTGAACTATTCCTTTCATAAAGAATTCAATTGATGTGCGGTCACCAGGTGTGCGTCTGTCGGCATATTTCATAAACCGCTTTGAACATGGCTCATCCAATCCGCTTTTAGAGTCTGAGCTACATAATATGGATAATTTAATGCTCAAACTGAGACATGGAGGAATGACCTCAATGAGTTGTGGTTTGTTTCACGAGTTGCAGACTTCACTTATGATTATTGAACGATATCTCCGGTCGCTCATACTCACACACATACATACATGGCACAATAACCCCCTTTTTCCCCACAGGGTCGGAGAACAAGGTGGCAAAGCCTCTCTTTGTGCCACAAACAGGATTTCTCCTGCATTCTGTAAAGCCGCTTTATGCAGCAGCACTGTGTGCGTGTGTGTGTGTGTGTCCGAAGCTTTGGAGTGATGTGGAAATGTGGAGGGCTAAATGGATCAGGAATCTCTCCAGTGCTGTGGCCAGTGACATATGGCCAGGCCCATGACCGGCAGGGCACTCCATGCTTCATTTGTGGTCAAAGAGGGCTATTTACTTTGCTTTTCCAGCTTTTTCCCCCCCTGCCAGCTCTTTCCTGTCGTTCTCCATTCGTCTTTTTTTACTCGAATCCCATCCGGGCTCTCACTCGGCCCCCATCAGCTGTTCTTCCTGCTGCAATGCAGAGGTTTACTGACAGTTTCCTCTCAGAGTTTGAGCAGAGAGGTTTTTGCCATTCCTCTACCTGCTTACCCCTCTGATTCACATATAAAGTGGGGAAAATAATGATTTGATCCCCTGCTGATTTTGTAAGTTTGCCCAGAAAGAAATGAAGTGTTTATCACTTTTATGGTAGGTTTATTTGAATGGATACAGACAGAATATCAACCAAAGAAAGCACATTGGATAAAGGTTATAAATTGATTTGCATTTCAGTGAGTGAAATAAGTATTTGATCCCCAAGTAAGACATGACTTAGTACTTGGTGGAGAAACCCTTGTTGGCAAGCACAGAGGTAAGATGTATTTTTTAGTTGGTCACCAGGTTTGCACACATCTCTGGAGGGATTTTGGTCCACTCCTCTTTACAGATCCTCCCTAAATCCTTAAGTTTTCTCAGCTGTCGTTAAGCAACTCGAAGTTTCAGCTCCCTCCATACATTTTCTATAGGATTGAGGTCTGGAGACTGGCTAGGCCACTCAAAGACCTTAATGTGCTTCTTCTTGAGCCACTCCTTTGTTGCCTTGGTGGTATGTTTTTGGGTCATTGTCATGCTGGAAGACCCATCCACGACCCATCTTCAGTGTTCTGGCTGAAAGAAGGAGGTTCTCTCATCCAAGATTTTACGGTACATTGCTCCGTCCATCAGACCCTCAATACGGTGAAGTCGTTTCTGTACCCTCAGCAGAGAAACAGTTTCCACCTCCGTGCTTCACTCTAGGGATGGTGTTCTTGGGGTCATAGTTAGCATTTCTCTCTCTCCAAACATGGCGGATTGAGTTGATGCCAAAGAGCTCAATTTTGGTCTCATCTGACCACAGCACTTTCTCCCAAGCCTTCTCTGAATCTTTTAGATGTCCATTTAGCAGGGGGACCTTGTGGGCGCTGCAGGATTTCAATCCAGGGTGTTACCAATGCTTTGCTTGGTGACTGTGGTCCCAACTGTCTTGAGATCATTAACAAGCTCCTCCCGTGTAGTTCTGGGCTGATCCCTCACTTTTCTCATGATCATCCTTACCCCATGAGGCGAGATCTTGCATGGAGCTCCAGACTGAGGTTGATTGGTTATTTTGTGTGTGTTCCATTTCCAAATAATCACACCAACAGTTGTCTCCTTCTCACCAAGCTTCTTGCTGATGGTCTTGTAGCCCATTCCAGCCTTGTGCAGGTCTCCAATCTTGTCCCTGATGTCCTTTGACAGCTCTTTGGCCTTGCTAATGGTGGTGGAGAGGTTGGAATGGAAGAGACAGATTCTGTGGACAGGTGTCTTGTATACACATAATGAGCTGACATTAGGAGTACTTCCTTAAAGCGACAAGACTAATCTGTGTTTCACATTGGCACATAACCAATCTGTGGGAGGCAGAATTCTTGCTGGTTGGTAGGGGATCAAATACTTATTTCACTCGATCAAATGCTAATCAATTAATAAACAGAGCAATTCCAATAGTGTCCTCGCACCATCGGTGCTCGGGCCCTAATAACCTTTATATAATGTGTGTTTTTTTCTGGATTTTGTGGTTTGTATTCTATCTGTTCAAATAAACCTAACATAAAAATTAAAGACACTTGATTTCTTTGTAAGTGGGCAAACTAACAAAATTAGTAGGGGATCAAAAATCCCCCTTTTTTTCAGGATTCTTTAATAAATAGAAATTTGAAAAGAACAGCATTTGTTTGAAATCAACATCTTTTGTAACATTATAAATATCTTCACTGTCCATTTTGATTCAATTTATAGCATCCTTGCTGAATAATTTGTTTAAAAAAAAAACTTACCGACCCTTTTGAACAGTAGTGTACATACTTTTATTGTCTAGTAGATAGGGATGCACCAATATGAGAATTTTATCCGATACCGATAACCAATAATTCTTTATATTTGAAAGCCGATAACTGATATATTGGCCGATAAATCTAAATCCAAATTTTTATATAATTTGAGTGGCTGATTACAAAAACAAAACTCTTACCAATTAAAAGCCATAGCCCAAGCACACAAATGTTCTCATTATAATTTTATGGATCCGATATGACACACTTGCATTGCACATGTTGCATTGTATTTTCCTTTTTTGAAGTGATTCCAATCCTATTTCAATCAATTCAAAATCATCATGGCGAGCAGTGTGCATGTGTCTCGGCTGAAGGAAATCATCCATTATATATTGGCTATAATGTATGGGCCAAATTTGGGCCGATAACATTAAAAATGAACACATATCTATCGATATTGTGGCCGATATATCATACATCCCTTGTAGAAGTATGCAAATAGGGGTTTAGCCTAATGTTGTTTACAGTCAGTTTGATTTTGTCTCTAACAGACCTCAGCAGCAGTTGTCTTCAGCACGTGTTGATTTGCAGCTTCAGTTGAGTATCTACGGTCGTTGGAGAGCATGTATTCTTCATTGTGTCTTCGACCTTGGATCTGACCTTCTTATCTTTATTTCAGCTCTCATGTACCGCAATAAGTCGCGTGATTGACTGAATTACTTTGGCGATGCGCAAGCTGCATGCAAACATGCCTAGAGCGCTCTCGCTCTCTCTCTCTCTCCTTCTCCCTATTCAGTGCTTCATCAAAATAGCTCCTTGTTCTTCCTTCCCCTCCCATCCTTATTAAGAAAAGAGGAAGAGAGAGAGATCAAGAGATGGAGGACTACATTAGTTGTGCGGTGGGTGGGTGAGTGGAGTGGCACACAGAAGTCTTTTCCAGCCAGGTCTGGCTCTCTGGGGCATAATGTGTGTATCAGCATCATTTAGCACATACTGTTTAAAGAGTCGGGAAAGGTCATGGCTGCGAGGGGAAGCCTGCGGAGGGAGGGAGGGAGAGGGGCGAGTTGATGAATGTGTTGAATAAAGAATGCAGTTTGCTGGCTAATGATCTAATGGCTTTGTGGTGTCTGTGCATACGATGCACGACACACCAGAACTGCTTTCGCCCGCAAGAAAACAAAGACTGAGAACACCTGCAGCATGTGTGCTGGTTTGATGTGCTGGTGACCTAACATTAATGTGTGTGTGTTCTTTTTCATAGAGGAAGATGTGGAAAGTTTTGAAATGGCAAGCTTACCACTGGATACGCAACGAAACATCGAAGCCGACAGCTTTTGGTGCATGAGCAAATTGCTGGATGGGATACAGGTATTTGATCCACTCAAAGTTTATGGTAGATGTCATAACCATAATTCTCCATCAATGTCCATTCAAAAGTAGCATTAATTCTGTTAACTTATTTGGACATTGGAATTTAAAAATGTTCTGCTTTGTGCAAGCAGTGTATAAATCCTAACTATTTCATTTTACCTAGTTTGTCATTTTCTTTTTCTTCCTCGTCTTCCTCTTCTTCCTCATCGTCGTCGTCATCTTCCTCTTTCTCTTCTTTGATTTTGTCTTCCTCATCCTCTTCTTCCTCTTTTTTTCTTTTTCCTTCTCTTCTTCTCTGCCCTCTTCTTCTCTGCCCTCTTCTTCTCCTCCTTATTAATAATACAACTACTATTAATAATAATCTTTTATTTTTGTTAATGTTTATTTTCTTACATAATTTGTATGTACCGGTATATACAAATTATTTCATTCATTCTTTCATCATCATCTTTCTTAATCTTTGTTCTTATTCCTCTTATTTACTAATAATCATATTACTTTATAAAAATAACAACAGCCTTTTTCCTGTTTTCATTGAACTTTATTCAAAGGAGACAAACTTCATAATATATCGAATCATTTTTTATTGTTATTACTGTTAAAATGTATTATTATAATATATAATACTGTTAATTATATAATAATAAATACAAAATAATTATATATAAATTAGTTCATTCATATCGCTGTTGTTTGTCTTATTCTTATTCCTCTATATTTCTTAAAGTGCCCCTATTATGCTATTTTGACGTTTCTTAATGTTGTTTTGGAGTCTCCTACAACAGGTTTACATGCATCAAAGGTCAAAAAACTGTTTAATTTTCTCATAATATGCATTTGCACATTTTCAGTGATTCTCAAACGACTCGTCAGATGAATCAATCTCGCTAAATCCCTCCTTTCCACAAGCTATTCTGCTCTGATTGGCCAGACAGCTTAGTCTGTTGTGATTGGTCTACCGTGTACTAAACGACCATTGCCATAACAACGTCAGCTCTGCATGTTCTGAGGCTTTCTATCCTATACCATAGACTAAACACAGTAACGAACAATGACGTCGAATTTACCAAATCAATTCGAACGCAAGTCCGATGATGAAACACTGGAAGAACTAGTTATTCAAACCGAACCTCCATCGCAAGGACGACTCGAGCAGGACGTTTCTCAGTGATGCGCTACTCAGTTTGAGCAACATTATGAGATGTTGCAACTGTAATTCCTCACCATCTCGCGCAATAAGTTCGCGGGCAATATGCTAATGTTTCATATTGACGTCACAACGAAACGGCTTATGACTCGTTTGAAAAACGATTCATTTAAATGACAAGGCCCTGTTTACACGAGAACACTCGCGGGTGAAAATGTAAAAATATTTTATCGGATGTGCCTTTCGTTTACACGGCGATGGCGTTTTTGGGGCTTAAAAACGCAAAAAAGTGAAACCACCCTCCAGAGTGGAAATCTTAAAAACGCTCCACCATCGCGTTCCCGTCTAAAGGGTAAAAACAGTAAAAACGCAAAAGTCTGCTAGACAGTGAAGGCGTCGCGTACGCGTTTACGTCACAGGCATGCGCCAGTACAGGAAAATAACTAAACATTATCAAACTAAAATATAGCATTAAATTCATTGACGACAATTTTTACAAATTCTGTAAATTTTGAGCGACACGCGAAGAGCACCGAGGGTTAAAGCAGCAGCTTTATCATATTAAACATGAAAAACAGTGTCAGCTTCTCTTTCACTTTCAGTGCTCCACATTGCCACCTAGCCGCCTGGAGTGCACACCACATCGAATTTCACACACTTTTGTGTCACCAAATGCACGCAGATTTCCCCCCCCATAACGCTCGTCTAAACGCAGAATAAAAAGTGATAACGCAACGCCACTTTTGTGTTTCAGATTTACACTTTCAGATTTAAAACTTTAAAACTTTTTGCAGGATGTTTTCATTCACTTGTTAGTGTTACACACTACATGAAAGGTAATTTTCATTTTCATTTTTTTCTTTAATAACATTTCTTATAATAATAATAATAATAATTGTTATTATTATTATTAACCATTTTATAGTTTATTTTATTTTAAAAAGCAAAATTCTAATCACGTACGTCCATCATGCATCAGCCAAGCTACTGCAATTAAGACGGTAATGGTAATTTCTCCAGGCATTCTTGGTCAATCTGCAGTTCTCTTAGGACAGTATCGCTTCTGTCTTTTTATTTAAACTAAACCCTGTAGTGTTCATCCTGTCCTTTTGCTCTTTTCCAAAAGCCAGAGACCAGTGGAATACAATGCAATAAAAAGACTCTCTGAAGGCCCCCCAAAAAAAGGCACAGACTTTGTTGTGCTTAAGCCCCAGAGGATAAGACACTTACCCGCCTATAGGGAGAGAGACATGAAATACTTGGAGAGGAAGTTGAAGCTAGGACGTTTAAGCTAGGGGGATTCAGATCCTTGGCTGGCATTCCCTTGAGAAAGGCCCTCTGTTAGAGAGAGACGAGCGTGTCAGGGCACTCATCTGCAGGCGGGAGCAAGGGTCAGGTGCAGGCCACAGTCAGGTTGTCCCGTGGGCCGCTCTGTGTCGTGCTCATTGGCTGAGTGGAGCCGAGCTGAAGGGCAGAACACGCGCATGGATCAGAACACAGAATGTGTCTTCCCTTGCAGTCACCCCCCCTGGGCTTGAACACGAGCTGCAGCACAGCAGATGGCCACTGGCCCTTAATGACCCACAAGGGAAGAGGAACAGAGACTGAAAACTACATTAGTTATAAATAACAATAACTATGATGCTATAGCACCCTCGTTTCCCTCAGTTAATCAGCTGGTAACAAGCCACAGATCTCTGACAGACCCTTAGTTATATTATATTATATTATATTATCACAATCTGATGCTGACATTATCGCACAATTAGCCTGATGAATATTCAAAATGTTTTTTCACAAACCGTTTATAAATCCTAAATATTTCAGTTATTATTGTAGATTTCTTTTCTTTTTGTTATTTTATTATTTTGTATTAAATTGTTAAAACATTTGTAAGGGCTTTAAAAAGCATGAAATATATATTTAACAGGTTTTTATTATAAAAATGACCACGTAGAATAAAGATTGCCTTTCCATAACACTATCCACAATGATTTTCATGTGTAGGTCAAAGTGGCATATGATGCTTGCTTTAAGCGATTGAAGCGCTGAGACAAGTCATGTGAAAGAGCCTTAACGAGATGACTAAATAATTATTCCACGTTCTAAATACTGCCTTTTGTTTTCTCCATCAGGACAACTACACGTTCGCCCAGCCTGGCATTCAGATTAAAGTGAAGGCGCTGGAAGAGCTCGTCAGCAGAATAGATGGTAAGATCATGTTCACAAGCACATTATCTACCAATTCCTTTCACTCTGTGTAGAATTAAAGAAATAGCTCACGCAAAGATTAAAATGTTTTTTTTTTTTCTTTTAAACTAAATCTCAGAAACTACACAAAAAAAAAAATCTAAATTATAATGAATTGAATTTGCCCATGCTCACTGTATTCTTTCATTGTGTGAAAAGAGCTGCATGAACATTCATATTTCTCATTTTGCATTCCTACGGAAGAAAGAATTTTCAATGACATGAGAATGAATAAATGATAATGCTTGGGTTAAATGGTTCTTTAGTGTTGTTTGAGGCAGTTGGTCCTGGTGTGGTTGTACCTAGGGTTACCTTTGAAGCTGCTTGAAAGATAGAAATCACACTTTTTGTTGACTTGTGACATTAAACTGGCAGTCATCAACTTCGGGCCCAATCGTGTGCTTTTTGAGACAAATGCCCTCACAAGCTTCAGCGCAAATAACATGTCATGACTGCCAGAATAAAATGCCAGTGTCTGGAGTCCCTTAAACGATCCCATCTATTTTGCCCTTTGCCCTCCAGAACGAGGTGAACTCTTTTTTTCGAGCCATAAATAGCAGTGCAAAATGCTCAAAACAAGGTGTTGTTTTTCTGCCAGGGTGCGATCTTGTTCATCGCCTTGGAAAGGACTTGTTTTCCCAAGGTGTTGGCCGTTTCTGTTTCTTGGAATCACACGTTTCCGTTATGCCACTAGTCCGCCTCTGTTTTTTTTCTGTCAGAGTGTTTATACCATCTGGATGCCTACTCCCCTGTTCAGTGTGTTTGGTGTGATAAGCTGAACAGCCCACACTGAAACTCTCGGTGAGAGCCGCCGCGCGCCTCTTTCCCATCAATCAGCATCCACGAGCACCGTGAGCAATAGCAGACCCCACAGTCTCGCCGGGGAGCACAGAAGAGAAATCAATTCCCCATAAGCCCCTGCGATTAGGGTGTGAAGAGTTGAGAGGAGAGACGAATGGAGTGGACTGAGCGAAGGAAACACAAATAGCACTTTCACAGGGCTAGATAGTCAGGGAAATACACTAGCCAGCTCTTTGTAGATGTTCCCAAGTTTTTTTTCTTCTTTACACTGAAATGAGGAAAATTACAAGTAAGCTTAGATTCTGCTCATAACTAGTCATGTGTGAATAATAACATGCTGGTTCTGAATAAATAGTTACCGTATATTTTTGCTTGTCTCACATTGTTTTTTTTTCTTTATTATTTTTTTCCCTTCACTGCACGTTTTCACTTTGCAAATGTAAAAATATCATAGACTTTTTGTCAGTATCTTTTCAGTATGAGGACAGTGGTTTTGAAAGACACATCAACGGATCAATCTGTGACGGCCCTTTTTTAAGTTTTTCTGGAAGAGGCTTTGAGGCAAAACATTTTTTTAAAGAGTTTTTCAAAAATTACAAAATCAGTCAAATGGTTTACATTTTTGTGATGCAAGAAAAAGTTTACAAAGGCTTTACACTTTCATCTTGTTTACTGGAATCAGATTCATTATGAACGAACCTTTTGTTGGGATTGCAAGAGAAGAGAATTTGTGATAATGTTCAAACCTCACACCAATGACTCACTCCATTAACTGAATCCATTATGATGCAACCCTTATGTAACATTGCAAAAGATCATTCATTATTTAAACCTTTTTTTTAAATGATATTTTTTGCTTTTATTCATGGCAGAAAGGGTTTTCATTTTTCTTCTGACAGGTCCGACTTGAGAGCTGTCACATTTTCTCCATCAATATCTATCAGGACTCGAGTCAATATGTCCGCTTTCGAAAGGCATTCTCATTCTGTTCAAAGGCCGAGCGAGAGCTTATCAGAAAAATCTCTCTCTCTCTCTCTCTCTCTCTCTCTCTCTCTCTCTCTCTCTCTCTCTCTCTCTCTCTCTCTTCAATCGAATATAATTACACACACGTTGGGGGTCTATAATGTTAATTCAGTGAAACAGGTGTGGGGAGAATTCAACAATAGCGGTGATCTTAGTTCAGGGCCAGAGGGCTTCTTTAAACAATGGGGGTCCATGAGATGGGTTACAAAAGCTACTCCCAGTGCAGCACTTTGCAGAAACTACCAGCAAATGGATCTAAATCCCCTGTGCTTTCTTTTCTACGCCCACAGAGGATGTCCACATACACTTTCTGAAGTATGAGGTGGAGTATCTGCAGTTTGCTTTCCGCTGGATGAATAATCTGCTGATGAGGGAGCTGCCACTGCGCTGTACCATACGCCTGTGGGACACATACCAGGTACTGCTGGAAAACTGCGGGATCACTTACATGTTTGAACCTACAAATTTTGGTTACCACTAGTATTGATGTACATATTTGGGCTGAGAATTAGTTTTTCAATTCGGTTACTTTGCTATAGTACCATTTTTGCTTTCGTCTAGAAATTTATAATTTGCCCGAACTTTTTAGGAAAAATTTAATTTAAATTAATTTTACAATACATACTTCAGTGTAGGAATAGAAATTTGAATTATTATCATTATTAATATTATTTATTTTTAATGTTTCAATATATTATTAAATTCCACAACTGATGCATTCAATGTCTTTTTACTAGTGCTGTCAATGGATTTAAAAAACAACAACTAATTAATCGCACATTTTTATGTAATTAATAGCGATTAATCCCACCTAACTAAAGATTTTAATGTGTTTTTATATAGTAATTTCACATTGAATCTCCAAATGAATGTAGAAACAGCAGGCCAGAAGGCCAATGAAAGAAGGCCAGTATCACCGATACCAATTCTTATGGCTCTATGATTTTGTTTTTTCTTCTAGCCATTCAACGTTACAGTATAATTGAAATCTATCAGTTTTAACATTTATTAGGCTTTAAAAAATACAACATCTTTTAATTTTAAGTGAACTTAAAACAATCTTCAAATAAACCCCAATTAGCGTCAGACCAATTTAGATTTTTACTTGTTTTAAAAGTTTTCTTTTTAATACTTTTAAAGTATTGTTTTCATTGTTTTGACCCATGTAACCTGGTAAACAGTGCTTTAAGATTTTCAGGCAGGTCTAACGGGTAGGAAATATACCAACATTTAAATAAAGTTATCAAACGCTTCAGTCTTCACTGCATAAATTATAAATTAAATGTAGATTAATCCTTATTAAAGTTATTCAGTCTAGAGCAATGAGTGATTTTTCTCTTTTTCTTTTGTTCTTTAATGAAAGACATCACAGCAGCAGGTTTATTACGCTTGACGCTGATCTGAAGCACATCTTATTTTCTCACAACTCTTTACGTTTGTAGCGAGGTTTGTAGGAGGCGGGAACCGGCGAATATTTCACAAAATGTAATTATCATAAAATAAACAAACACGAAATGAAAGTAAAGCGGGCGACTGCCACATAAACATAAACACATAAACAAAAACACAACATAAAATAGTCCATGCCTGGTCGCTCCTCCTTTCATGCTCCCGAAGCCCGCATGAGAACTCGAAGCTGGTGCGGAAATGAATCGCACGCATTGACGTGTTCATTTTGACAGCCCTACTTTTTACATCCCTAGTCACCCCTATGTCACCTTCTGTAACAGGGTTTGCAACTCCCATGAATGATTGCTGATCTTAAAGTAATTTTTTTAAACGCTTCAGAGGTTATGGGTGACACGTCCTTGAAGACCAAATGCTGCTCATACATTTTTTTTCTTGTTAAAATGTCACAAAGGTGTGAACTACTCATATACCTGTCATTCATTAATATTCCTTTGAAGAGTTTCCTTCCGCTGATTTCCTTTCGTGTCCTGTCTTCATGTCCTCTCTGAGACTTCCTTTTGATATATCTCCTTGCTCATTTCTTTGTCCTTTGCGTCTGCCTCCGCCTATCTGCCGATCCATCTCTCATGCATGGCTTTTGACGTAGATCCGTTCCCACAAGGTGGGTTTTATCAGATAAAGGGGGAAAAGTTGTCAGGTGACAAGTACAATCCAAGAGAGGAAATGGTGAGTGCTGAACTGTTTGCATGTCATTAGCCTCTGTATGTTTGGAATCAGAGTTGTTGCCAAACATGTTTGATCATTAGCCCCTTTAAGCAACCTTAAAGACGACACATACCTTTAAAGAAGACCTATTATGCCCTTTTACAAAGTCTTGATTTTGTTTTTGGGGTCTAATAGAATAGCTTTTCATGCTTAAATGTTTAGAAAACATTTTTCAAATATTTTACATTGTTGCAGCACCTCATTTCGCAGTCTGTCAGTAAAGCTCTGTTTGCATGAAGCCCCTCCTTCTTAAAAGATTGGTCGGCTGGACCAGTGTGTTGTGATTGGTCAACCACTACAAGAATGTTCAGAAATGTCACCTTAACCACAGCCGCGACTTTCAACACACTACCGTAACTCAACCAGGCCTTGTCCCCCTTTTTTGCATATGCCTTGGGTAGGAATTTTTTAATTAAGGAATATTAATATTGTGATGTTTGTTCCCGGAAAAAACTCAAGACTACAATGAAGGCATTTCAGTAAGTTCAGAAACAGTGACTTTGTGCTTTGTAACCTTGCAGACATTTTTCATGCGCAAACAGTTGAAAGTTGAAAATGTAACGAATCATAATAGGTCCTCTTTAAAATATTTTTCAATTTTTCTTAACCACATGTTGTAAAGTAAAGAATTACAGTGTACCTTTTAAGCTCTACCTGACAAGCAGTTTTCCTCCAGTTATTTTCCATCTGTTCTTTCTCAATTCCTGCTTTTTTTTTTCTTTACTTATTTCCTCAGGCGTTTTCACAGTGGGGTCAGGGTTGGGGCGAGCAGTAAAGGTGGCATTGACCCACCTCGCTGAGGTAGAGAAGGGGAAATGTGTCAACGAGGCCAGCTTAAAACGCAGAGAGAAACCGAGCCATGATGTGTGTGTTTTCAAGGTTAAACTACACTTAAACCATCACTTGTATCCTGCCCTGCCTCCTTCAAATGTAATGATAGATCAAAGAGAGACATGCAGATAATCTATTTCATAAATAAATAAAACTGTTAATGTTTTAAAAAATAACACAAAATGCTGTAAAAAAAGATGTGCATCAATTTTTGTCAAGATCTTGTATTGACAATGCAAGAGTCCAGCACTCTGTAAAGTCTCCTCCAGCACATCCCAAAGACTTTTAATGAGTTTAAGGTCTAGTCTAATTCATGAGTGAAAATTATTCTTCATGCTCCTCCCAACCATTATTTCACAATTTTAGCTTGATGAATCTGGGCATTGTCATCCTGGAATATGGCCATGATTTGTCTTCCTACATGGTTGTTTGAGAAATTAAAATATACACACTCCATCAATTAGGGTTTGAAGAACTGTTGCCAAACATATCACATGCTAGAAACATAAAAATCAATGCGATAATGATCCAATCATAGACTCTTAAGAACTTAATTACTCTTAATTTGCCTATTTAAATCCAAACAGTGACCTTTTTTTGGCTGGGGCAGTGTGAGTTTTTAAATTTGTGTTAGAGTAGATCTCTTTTAAAAATGTTGAAGAAAATGATAAAAGGTCATGTAAAATATAAAGCAGCTCAATGCCACATTGACAAGGGGTGCCTGTAAAGCAAACTTAAGCGCAACTTTACAGAACTGGCTCATGAATGTTAATGAGATTACATGAGAGGGCAGTCCAGGTTATGTAGCAGCATCTGCAAGATTCAATTAATATTCATGAGCTCAGCCATCATTTATCGTGACATCACAATGCGTACAGCCTGCTTCAAAACTTTCTTTTCTTTTTCCTTTGGATAACATGGCTTGATGAAAGCAGATTTGGGTGAATTTTGATTTCTTGTTGCCATCTAGCATTAATTGGATCATTCATTTTTATATTATTTTTTTACATTTTGTATTAAACTTCCATTGTTAAAATGGCAATTTGGGCTTTTCCAATAACACTGAATAATAGGTTCCTGGGTAATTGTTAATGAATGCTTTCTTTGACGTTATCCAGTGAGCACAGCAGACACATGTTGCATGTTTGGCGGACCAGAGTAAGTTAATTAGATGAGAGGGTTTTATCCACTCATACGAGGTTAAAGGCAGCGAAGAGTCTCAACTTCTCCTGGGCTCCTTTATCTGGTCCCTCCTGTAATTGCACGTTTGGCACAAAGACTCACTCCTCAAGATCAATTAGAGGTGCACAAAGAGCTCAGGCCAGAAAGAAAGAGATGTGGGTGAACAAAATGAAGAAGGAGAGAGAAAGAGCTGTGAAGACAAAAAGGAAAGTCATGCTAATGTCTGACTGATGTTCTAAAGCATCTGCATCTCTCCATTAGTGAGATGGGTTTTGTTGAGAGGTGGAGGAGAGAACACGGATGCGTTCCTAGGAAAGAGACTTCATCACGAACGCTTGCTTTTGTTGCTTAGTCTTCACTCATCTTAAGGCTCCCTATCTCTCCTGTCTCTCTTTGTCTCTTGAGCCATTCTTACTGTCTCTTTCTTATCCCGTACAAACAAACAAGTACAGCAACTGTGTCAATTGGTGATGCTATGGTACTTGTAGTACACTTAGTTTTGGTCCACTAATCAGAGTGAAACAGGAGAAACAATATTCTAACTGGCAAATTACGGTTATAACGTTTGTGATCAAAAGTAAAGACATTTATAATGTTACAAAAGATTTTGATATCCAATAAATGCTGTTCTTTTCAACTTTCTATTCATCAAAGAAACAAATATTAAGCAGTGCAACTGTTTTCAACATTGATAATATGAAATGTTACTCGAGCAGCAAATCAGCATATTAAAATTATTTCTGAAATATATATATATATATATATACACTGTAAAAAAAATATTTTCATGATTTATCACAACTTTTTATCTTTTGTCAAATCAACTTCGATAACAAATGTGTGAAGATAACATACTATTTTGAGTTTCTGTTTATTAAACCATTCTTCATTGTATTGACTCAAATTTTTAATTACAACGAACTCAAAATTTTAAAGCAACAAGGTAACTTGCTTTTTTAAGTTAAACCAAAAAATGTGTTTTGTGTGTGTATGTGTGCGTGTGTGTATATATTAGATAAGATACACAATTAATTTAATTTCTTGATTTTTTTCTTAGTTTTTTTCTTTTTTTTCTTTTAGAAACATGTCTTAACAGTGCCATTTTTATTAATTTATTATTAAATATGATTTTTTCACTGTGCAAAAGCCCCTTTTATTCGTAATTACATTTTAGAGAAATAATAATAAAGTGAGATTTGAACCCGGTGTCTTCTCGCACATAAAGCAAGAAACCCCTTTGGATCAACACCACTCATAATTTGATGACTGATAAACTGAACTCCTAGAATCGCTTCTAGTTCTTGCAATTTCTTTGTCTTGATAAAAATCCAACTTTTTCCTCCTTCCTCATTCTCCTCCTCTTTCCCCCAATTCTTCTCACTTCAAGAGGGACCAACAGAAACAAAAGCAAACAAAGCTATTTATAACCGCTCGCTGCCTCTCAAGTGACTGAATGTACCACTGTACACAACACAAGTAGAGGGGGATGCTGGGAGAGAAGACGAATGAGGAGCGGAGCGCCGGAATGGGTGGTGTCTCCTTTAGATATGTTGGGAATAACTAACACGACCTAATTCCCAGCCCAATAAATTAGATGGATGGTAAACCTACATTAGGAGCTCTGTGTATAGGCGCTCGACTGTAGCTGAATAATTTAATGAATAATATTTTAAAACTCGTATTACTCATCATGGAAGTAAGCGTTTCTTTTTATTTCTTCGCTGGAGCAGTAGCTAAGCAGCAGCAGATCCGGTTCAAATGAAGACGGAAGAATCCTCACGCAGATCTTGTACATCAACCATTTATATTGTCTGTCAGTGTCATCAAAGTGGCTCATATGGCTGTTCTTTTAGTATTATTTATATACTATACTTATTATATTATTGATTTACCATAATATTTTAAATTGGCTTTTATTTTTTATTAATTTAGCTTTAATTTATTCCATTTTGGTTTTAGTAATTTTAGTACTTTAAATTTATTTCTATTTTTTTTTTCATCTAATATTTATAATACGGTAGTAATAATAGTTCTAGTTAACAATAATGCTGGTGAGGTAGACCAAATTTTTGAATATTTTTTTTGTTGAAAATCTTCCTCTTCATAGCTTTCAAATCTCTTTTACGTTCATGTTCAGAAATGACCTGGTTTTATATCATTGGTTCTCAAAATATGGTGAATAATTACTTAAATTACAGTCTTAGTGGCTACATCGGTCTGGAGCCCTGTATAATATGACTTCAAAGCCTCTAAATATAGCACATACTTTTGTGGCACCTTCATGTTGTTGTTTTCATAAACTGCTGTTGTAAGGGGGAAAAAAACTTGTGAAGATTTAATAAAGTCCGTTTAGTTTTCAAAGCAGCTTCGTGAAGTCATGAATCTCACAGCCAGCAAGCCAAAGCAACTGTGGTGAGGAAAAAACTCCTTAAGATGTTCAGGTATGAAGACAAAAAGCCTTAAAAGGAACTAACACACGGGTGAATAAATGATGACAGAGTTTTTAATTTAGGGTGAACTATTGCTTTAAAGCTCAAGACTGGTAACTGGAAGGTTGCTGGTTCAATCCCTGCAAGGAGCAAACCTCGAGCAATCATTATTTTGCCCTTTGAGAAAGCCACTTAACCCCAGGGGTTGTGTCTCTAATAAGTGTGCTGTATGTCACTTTAGATAATCATCTGCTTAATGACTGCTTACTTATGCAAGCATGTGCGTTCTGCTCTTGATCCTCAGGCGGAGTCCGAGGGATTCTCACATTTCCACCTCTACGTGTGCGCCGCCTTCCTCATCAAATGGCGTAAAGAGATCCTCTCCATGCTGGACTTTCAGGTACCGATATGTTTCCGTGTTTGGTGCATGTCACGGCCGCTGGGCTCCTTGAATAAGCTTAGGTCGTTTACATGTGACTGTCTTCCCACACATGCATGCATCACTTGAAAGCGTCCCGGCCGTCACTTATCCCAAGACTATCGGAATAATTGGCCCTCCAGTGGAGAGGCCGCTGCTGTAACCGAATTTCACAGACCAGCGGATTCACCACACCTCAGCGCCCGCGAAACGAGAACGTTCTGTTATTTGCCCTCATTCTCTCTCTTTCACGCTTTCTTTCGAAGGATCTCCACGCCTCGCCTCCGTCTCTGATTCTCTCGTTTATTATTTGCCTCATTGTCAGGTCGGCTAGAGAAGGGTTTGATGAACTGCTATCTGAGCTTGCGTTTATACTCGGGCTGCCAATGGTTTCAAATAATCACATTTAATCATCTATGGACTGATGATCGTGTTCACATGATCGCTTTCACAAATTTGCTGATTTTTTAAACTTATATGAAATATGAAAATTCGTCAAATCTTTAAGACAAAAATTTATTAATCTTAATTAAAATTAAATATAGTAGTAATAATGGTAACAATAAATTATTATTAATATATTTTATTAAGATAGTTTAGTCTAAAATATTTTATGAATTTCCCCTATGATCTCCATCACAGATTTCCTTACTTGACTTTAAAGAATTATATATATATATATATATATATATATATATATATATATATATATATATTATTATATATATATATATATATATATATATATATATATATATATATATATATATATATATATATATATATATATATATATATATTCTAAAATATTATTATTGTTATTATTAATAAGAATCTTTTATACCAATCTTTTATTGTTATTATTAAATATTTACATTGTTATAGTAGATTTTTACAAATATTTTATTTATTTTCTAATAATACTTTTTAGTTTATTAATTTTCCATAAGTTTAAATTAGATTCTGGATCCCACATTTTCGTTGTAGTCTTTTGGACCCCACTCAAATTATGATTTATTTTTTTGGCTATATGATGTTTGCTGTAGTCTTCTGGTGCTTTAACCGTACATGACATTGCACATTGAGACTTTCACTTGTTGATGATATTTTAGACTTGTTGAGCTTTGGTGGTTATTAGTTTACTCCTTCAAAGACCGCAAATGTCCCATCTGGATTTGATTTATAAATAAATTACTGAGGTGTTTCTCCATTATTTATACTCTGATAAATGAGCTTCTGTTTACAGGATTGTTGTGCCTGACAATTGAACAAAGACACCTGTGTTTTTGCAAATCGCAAAAACAAAAAAAAACATTACGGCATTAACCAACAATGGTTTCAAGTCAATTTCACCATGGCAAACATCTTTGATCAGTCTTTTAAGTTAACTTAGTTTATATTCATGCCGGACTATTCGGTCAATATATATATATATATATACGTATATATAGGCTGTTGTGATGAGCACCATTATTTAATTTTTTTATCCCAAAGCTCAAAGGCAGTTAGTGACTTTAAAATCAATGATTTTCAGCTTGTATGCTGCTGTGCTAAAATTACCAGACCGAAGAACCCGAGATCTGATCTTACACAGAGTGAAGCTGATTATGATAGATCTGTTCTTGTGCACTTACAGCAGCTGTAGGTGGTGGGATACACACACACACACACACACACACACACACACACACACACACACGCTTAACACACAAGCAGTGACCTAAGAGCAGCACCAATCATGAAGCACGTTATCCTAACATTGCAATCATGCCGTGATTACAAGCATTTCCAGTTGGGAACAGTACAAATGCATTTCTAAGAATAGGTAATAGCCAGGAAACAGTATTTTATGAAGTGGAAGGCTGCTACCAGCAGATTGACGGAGATCTTTAAATGATCCAGTTTTATAGAATGTGTTTTTATGTCTTTTCAGAGCCTGCTAATTCTCCTGCAGAACCTTCCCACAATACACTGGGGCAACGAAGAGGTGGGTTTACTACTGGCAGAGGCCTACAGACTCAAATACATGTTCGCTGACGCTCCGAGCCACTACAAGAGATGAGAACCCGTAACCGGACCACAACGAGACTCCGCAAACCCAGACGATGATCTGACCTAACAACGACACTTCTTCGCTCGGTTTAATCTGACACACTGAAGTTAGAGCTCACCAATTTTCGCCAATGACGTCAAATTTGTGTCATCGTCTGTTACAATTCACAATAGAGAATGAGACGGCGTAAACAACCACGAACAAAACAGATATTTGGGGGGAAAACTGCAATCTTGATGGCTGACAGTTCAATTTGCCTGCAGATGACTTCAGAAGATAACTGACAACGAGACGCCAAGCGCTGAGCGCTTATGTGAGCGCATCAGAGTAAAAACCGGAGGACATGACATACTAGCATTGCTTCTCCGACGGCTTCGTCCATTTGTTACCTCAGATGTGAAGAAACCATCTCTCTCGGTTTTATTTTGTGGCAGATCTTTTTTTTTTTTTTTCCATGATGTTCTCTTGCTTTGTGTTATTGGAGCATAATGTGATCTCCTCTGACCTTTTGCTCATTGCGACATTGATCGTACCACACGCAGGTACACGGGTCGATTCCCGTTGAAATCACTCGGAGACAGTGTTATTGAAGCTCTGCAATACATGAAACTATGGCAGCCGTAAAGGGTCATTTCTCAAGAGACGCAGCCAAGCATTACGGATTCGAAGAATCAATATGCAACCTCCAGAGGATGTGTTTGGGTTTTGTTGTGGGTTTTTATGTTTTATTAGAATCTTAAGACTGTGTATATTAACAATCAAACATGAGAATCTAATCTTTTAAAGTGGCTTTGTATTCGTATGAAGCTCTTGCACAATTATTTCTTAGAAAATTGGTACTTTTAGAGCTTTAGTGTAAGCGTTCGGCGACTACTACTGAGGTAACGTTTCAGCGAAGACGGCTGAATCAAACTGCAGTGAAATATTAATGTGGCTTTATAAAGAATGAATCGGTGTGATGTGAGGTCAGCATATGAGACCACAGGATTGAAAGAAACCTACTGACTTGGAGACGGACTGAAGGCTTTTGGTTTTCTCTGTGTGGTACTGGAGCGTGGCTGGGTAATACCTGGCAGACACGCTTCAAGCTGCACAAATCATAATCTTAAATACTGTCGAAGAACAGTAGATGAAGTCTCAAAGCACTGTGAAAAGGCATCTACCATTCACACGTCCATTTAATCTCCCCGGGCAACCAAATTATGCAGATGCTTATGCTAATCAGATGTAGATGATCTGATTATCTCCCTTTTCCCTTTGAACCCTTGTTTCACCTCTCGGTATATTTATTAACTCCGGCTGATTCGTTTTGATTGGTGATTATTAATTGTTCAAGTTCGGAATCTTTCCAAAGTAGATGTGTGATCTTTTATAAACTGGCGTGTAATGCGAAATGATTTATCAAAAGCTAAATATTTTAATTTATTATTTGAAATTTATTGTTGAGGATAACCCCTTGAGATGAAACATCTAGTTTTCGAGGGGTTAAAAAACTCTAATCATTTCGTATAACTTGGACCAACACCCTGCATGGATAATCTGAATAATAAATTAAATAAGTGTCTTTCTGCTTTAATTATTGAAGCGATTGGATGGTATTGATTAGAGGAAGGTGTCCGAATCAGTTAAAAGTGATGCTGTTGAACTTCCAGCGCAGCGCTGTGGAGGGTTTTGAGTTTGCTGATGTTAAACGCTTGAATAATGTACATTTTTGTCGGCTCGCTGTCCTTGTTCATCCGTCAGTGACATTTGAAACCACCTGCGCCGTACGGTCTTGCTGTTACAATCTATTTTTGATGAAGCATTTGCAGTGCTGCGCTCTTATTTTGAAGTGAACTGGAATGTATTTTTCTTTCTTTAGGTTTATGTCTTTGCATACTTTAATAAGCTGATGCTCACTCCAGAGATGATTAGTTTGCTCGTCACCCTAATGAAAAGGGGTGACTTATTGTCAAGGGTTGGGGATTGCTGACCCTGTTGAGGAGATGAGGCGGTAATTATTCATGAGACGCACTGAGTGAATTTACAGATTAGCTCCCATTTTTAGTCTTTTGAATGTTATGAAAGTCTGAAGATTTGTTTAAGTCAACATATCAAAATGGACACCATTTACTTCCTGATGCATTTTATTACACATTTAATACATATTGCTGGTCTTATTGCCTGCGATTCATTAGTGCACATTGTGATTTGGCCTTCATAATCTTCATCACTGCCTCTGAAACACGTTTTCTTGTCACTTAGTCTGATGGACAAAGTTAACCAATAACCGTATGACCATCAGCCTCCATGTCTGGCTCTTGTACAGAGACTTGTCACCCTTTCTCAATGCCTTATCAAAAGTGTAACATGTTGTGTCTTGCTCTAGCTATTCAAAAAAAGCTTTTCTTAATCAGTTATTGCTGTGGTTAGTACTGTACACTGCAGTTCAAAGGTTTTGGGGTTGGTAAGATTTGTTTTTAATGTTTTTGAAAGAAGTATTTTATGCTTAGCCAGGCTGCATTTATTTGATCAGAAATATAGTAAAAACTATATATCACAATTTACAAACTGTTTGTTTGTCATTCCTGTGATGCAAAGCTGAGTTTTCAGCATCATT
The DNA here is from genome assembly GCF_949152265.1 of Phoxinus phoxinus. NCBI lineage: Eukaryota > Metazoa > Chordata > Actinopteri > Cypriniformes > Leuciscidae > Phoxinus > Phoxinus phoxinus. Next base: position 29,364,190 of record NC_136890.1, on the reverse strand, counting down.
ACTCCAATTTTCAGTCACATGATCCTTTTTGAAAACAGAGCTGCTTAATAATTTTGTGAAAGCCATGATCATTTTTGTTTCAGGATTAGTCAATGAATAGAAAGTTCAATAGATTAGCATTTATTTGAAATGGAAATCTTTGTAACTTTAAAAATGTCTTTACTGACATTTTTTGATTAATTTATTTAATCCTTGCTGCATAAAAGTATTAATGCCCTTTTAGTGTACACTGTAAAAGCGATTTTCTTTCATTTCTATTCGAGAACCCCTAAAGCTGTCTCAGCCAACACAATGGCTTTATTTAAGAAGGAAGATATGATTCTGCAGCAGTTTAGGGTCTCGTATGATGATGATGTCTCAGACACGCATTAGTCCTTCACAGTACACTGCAAACTCGCATTCAGCTTCATCCTGGTACAGTATGTAACGCTCACTTCCTATCATCCAATCAATTCCTGATGGATAAAATATTAATGTCCACCCTGCGTTTTTGTTCTGGAATATTATGTTCCACTTAAATTGGTTTCCATTTTGGTTTTGAAATGCCATTTCATGTTGACTTCTACAATTCGGGGGCATCTTTCATCATGAATGTTTTAAACAGTTTCTCAGACACATCTGATTGTATTACATCTATTGCCTTTTCCTGCATGTGCATTCATACCTTGTTTTTGCAAGTACACATTCAAACCACTGTTTTTGATGAATTCATCTGCTTATGGTACAAATGTTGAGTATTATCTTATTGTGAATCTTAGGCCCTGTTTACACCTGGTATGAACAAGTGTTTTCATCAATTCATTTTTATGTAAATTGTTTGAGGATATTTCATCCATTAGGTCAATAGATCTGAAAAAGCCAATAGGTTTACTTGCATAGACCCTCCCCTCAATCAGGACAGAAGCGGTTGAAAGTGGACAGAAGAGATTGATTAAAACACCAGGTGTAAACGGGAATGTGTCTCCCTCGTTTACTTTTGATCCGATTGGCCAACACGCATCTTAATACCGGGTGTAAACGGGGCCTTACTCGCGTTGTTCATGAATTCATATATTTGTTGTTTTGTTTTTACTTATTTCTGGCCTTTTGATTTTGAGCGAGTCGACTGTGGTTAATAGAATTGATGTTTTTTTTCCTGTTTTCATAGCTTTCCCTTTCTTTTATAGAAGAAAAGAAAAGGAAACGTGTGCGCCCTGCCGGTACGGCCACCGTGTCTATTTATAGACATGTCCTCTACGTCTTAAGTTATTTGTCTCCTTCCAATGCTTTTCCCATCTCTCCATTTTGGGCTCTCCGCTTGGCATCATTCCTCCTTTCATTTATCCATTCCATCCATCGGGGCTGTGTTTAAAAGATATGCTTTCTGTCTTTTTTGATTTATTCAAAATGTACTCTATAATTTTAGGATCAAATATTTGCCTTTGGTCTGCAAATAGAAATGGTGCCTCTCCTTGTATTGGTCATTCTACTTGTGGAGAGAGTTTTTTGTTTTTTTTGTTTTTGTGTGCAGTTTTATGATAATGTAGATGTGGAAGAACAGTACTGTGGTTTATGCAGCTCATAGCGTCATGATTTTGTTGTTTGCAATGCAAATGAGTCTCTGTAGCAGCTTCACAGTGTGTCCTGATGCCAGATCTCTGTTGTTCTTTTATTTGTGTTGTTTCCCCCTCCGCATTAAATGCCAAAATCCTCGAGTCATTGGGTTCTTATTGCTTAATCAGTGCTTTTGTAGTCCACTCTGCTTTTAGCCTTAAAGAAAAGAGGACATGTGGGAGTTTTCTGCTGTATGTTTGATTTTTGGATTGATTCTATTAAACTGTTGGTACTCTGTTTTAATTTCGTTATTGTGTGTGTGTGTGTGTGTGTGTGTGTGTGTGTGTGTGTGTGTGAAGAATGACCGTGTCCTCTTGATGAGTCCAGGCAGCTGACGCTCGGAAGCGCCCTGTGGAAATGTCAGCTGTAATTAGCGCTTGTTAAGCAAATGGCGGGGTTAATGACCTCGTCGTCTCCCTGCCCACAGCCACAGTCTGTTGACTGTTGACTGACTGCGACCAAACCGCCATTAAACATTTATTATTCAATTTGACCGTTCCGTCCAAGGTGTTGATGGCCATTCCAGGACGCTGCGAATTTCGGGGGGAATTATGGGACATTAGAACAGCTAATTGTGCAGTTCGCCGTTTATTTTTAGCCGTCCTGTCGAACATCAGGACACTCGAGGGGGGAGGGGAAGACACCAAAGGACAAAAGGTGATTTCACAGACATGCCGTAAGTAAGTCCATAGAGAGAGTGCACTGAGTGAGAGTGTGCTGACGGACTGGCAGGGAAAGTGTTTTGGGCCTCTGCGGTACGCTGTCCTCGTGAGAAATGACGAGGGAAGATTTTTAAATGAGTCATTTTGAATTATGTGAAATGTTTGGCCTTTTCATGTCAGCAGCTTTCTGCTTTAGGCGGATCTATGTTGGAGTGTACCGAAGGTAACGGCACGCAACCAACTGCACACAGTGACAAGATTTGGTTAAAGGGTTGGCTTTTTAGCCATTATAGGGAGAGGTCACCCAAAAAATAAAATTCTGTCATCAGTTACTCACCCTCAAGTTGTTCCAAACCAGTATGAATTTCTTTATGAAATACTATGGAATGGAAGTCAATCTTCTTTTGTGTTCAGCAGAAGAAAGAAATTCATACAGGTTTGGAACAACTTGAGGGTGAGTAAATGATGAAAGAATGTATTTTTATGTGAACTATCACTTTAACCCTTTTAACTGTGGCAAAAGCACTGTGGTGCACAGCGTTGAGTGGCATAGGGTGGTCCAAAATAAGTAGATGGAATCAAGACATGTTTTTGTTGTTGCTATGGACTACGTTGACAAGAGTTCTGTAGAAGTATTCACTGTGAAGCTTAGAGAAAACGCATTTCACGTTAAGACTAAGAGATCTAATTTTTAGCAGTAAGAAAAAAAATGGTTCCACTCTACCTACAGTATGCCTTTTATAAAATTGTAGAAAAAAGAAAAAACACAATTGTGCAAAAAATTGCATTTATTATTAATAACCACAATGTTTTTGTAGCCTTATGTGTATTGTCCTCACTTTCTGGCTGATTGGTTTACAGGGGTTTTGGGGGAGTCTATCTACAGGCTTTCTTATAATAATTGAATGGCTCTATGCAAAACTTGATTCTGATTAGTCAGTTGCAGCATTCTGTGTTAAATATTCAGTTTATCTGACTGCTTTTACTTTCATATCTCGCATATCACAAAGAACAAGAAACTGGTAAGAGTTGGATGTGAAATGACTTTAAAAAGAGAGTGAGGAAAAAACATTTTCATTTTCAGTATATATATTTTTTTTTTCAGATTAATAATAATAATATCTTAATTAATATTGTTGTTTTGTTGTTCCTAGGCTACGGTTTCTTCATACAGTAATGAACTATTCTTTTTTAAGAGATATATGTATGTTAAGCCATTTATACATTAGGCTATTTATTTGGTACATTACTTGGTAAATAAGTTTTTAAAAAGAACCTGACATATTTATTTAATTTGAAATAATTGTATTATGTTTTATCTTCATAGCACACTGAGATAGTAGAAAGTGTTAATTTAAAAAAAAAATTTGATTACAGCACCTATTAAAAGCTTTGAAACCTCCTACAAACTGCTATACTTTCATATCACAAAGAACAAGAAAATGGTAAATGACACAAAGAGCTGAACGTGAAAGAAAATAACTCTTTTTCTTTTTCAGTAACTTGCAGATTAATAGTATTTATATAATAATAGTATTAATTGATATCTAATTAATGGTATATAATAATAATAATAATTTAATAAATATCAAATTAATATTCAAATGTTATTGTTGCTAGTCCAATAGTTTTTCATGCTGTAATAAACATTATTTTATTTATTTCACAAGATTGGATAATGTACAGTCAGCCAGGTCATTTTGCAAATTAACTCATTTAGGCTGATCCAAGACTGTTTTGATCACCTTGTTTAGTTTGTGATAATTACCAGCTGACTTTACATTATGCAAAAATAACAAATGGACATGAAATATTAATCTGAGTTGAAATTTTCTTTCTCTTTTATTCGTGACCATATTAACAATATAACAGCCTCTCGCTTCTTTTTAGATTCCAACTCCAATTCCACCCCTACTTCCTGTCACTCTCCATCTCTCGGTCTTTCCGCTTGGTTTGCTCTCATGCACAACCCTATTTGCAGGTGGACCATTGTGATCTGTCTAAATATTACTCCTCCAGCGTCCCCGGTGCTCCACGGCCCCCGGAGCTCCCATCCGTCAGGGCTGATGGAGGCGCGAGGCGGGAACCGCTCTCCCATGCAGAAGGCCTCCGTCTACGCCTGAAATATTGATCACAGCGACTCACGGAAGAGCTGCCACCCAAAGCCTGTGACAGCACTCGGGTCACTGTGACAAAGACAGAGGTGAGTGATTTCGTGTGATTAGGTATAGCCAGAGGCACTTGAGGCATTTTCAGTCTCAAGTGTGCTGAAAGGGATGGAAACGAAGAGGGGGAAGAAAGTGAGTGAGAGACAGAGGAAGTGAACCTACTTCTAGGTCCTTTCAACCGGAGTGCCATTATTCAGGGCAGCTGATTCAGGAACTCAATAATGGATGGAGTGAGCTCTCTCTTTCTCTGTGGAAGAGTAAAAGCTGCAGCTGAAAGGTCATTGATGCTTCTCTTCTAGTCTCACTCTCTATCCTCATTTCCTCCCAGTTCCCATCCAGTAGCTAATCAGTGACTGACAGCTCAACCCACCTTTTTTCTCTCTCTCTCGCTCTACACGCACCTGTGTTTGTCTCTTATCTGCAGATGGAGGGATAATGGTTTGATTGTTGCCTTTGAGTAGTCACTGAACATGTCTGAAGGAACAGAACATTAAGACGCTGTGCCATTAACGGAATAATCTCCTCAGTTCTTTACACAGCCTGAACAGAAGGTCAAGAAGTCGGAGTCGTCATGTTCCACATGACCGTGTTCTTGCTAGTGCTTGGGAACATCCGGGAGGTTTAAAGGTAAAGAGCTGGTTTCTCACTAAAATGCCAAGTGCTGGCTGAAATCGGTAGTTGCAATCTGATTGGTTGACACCGGTTTCCTTCAGGAATTGGTATGGCTGCCTATCCTACTTCACAATAGGCCTAGCATAAAACATTAGTGAATAAAGCCACGTTTCCATTCCATGGGCCCTATTTTAACGATCTGAAACGCAAGTGTCAAACGCGAAACGCAAGTAACTTTGTGGGCGGATCCCGGGCGCTGTTGCTATTATAACGGCGGGATAAATGACTTGCGCCCGACGCAAATCTAAAAGGGGTTGGTCTGAAGTAGCTTCATTATTCATGGGTGTGGTCTGGGCTTAACGTGAAATAAACCAATCAGAGCGTCCTCTCACATTCCGCTTAAGAGCAGGTGCGCTTGTTCCACGGCGGATTGCTATTATAAGAGCGGATTTGCCAGGCGCACGCCAGGAGCGGTTCACAGTTGAGGAGACCGACGTTCTCGCCAGGGCCGTAAAATACAGAGAAGTGACATTGTATGAGGATGGGAGAAACCCACCCAAATTATCTTCGGCTAAACAGGCGTTTAATAATTATTTGGGTAAATGTGTAAGCTAGATGTATGCCTATTTTTTTCACATCTTTATGGACACAACAATGATTTCCCTCGTGTGTTCATATATTTTTCCTTGTAATAATGTATGATTTGCAAAAATGAAAACTGCTGCGTCTGTTTAGATTAGAGAATCAAAGTGTATGCGCGTTGTTCACGCTACATAATGGACAAACACGCGCTCTTAAAAAGCATATGACTAACGCGCAACGCGCCACTGTCTTTAGACTAGGTTTTTCCTAGTGGCGGAATTGTTTTTTCAAACTGCAAAATAGCAGCAGGGAACGTTTGCACCGGAACACGCCTCCTCTTTTCGCTGAACCGCCCCCGCGAGTGTAAGTTTACCTAATTTACAGTCGTGCGTCTGTGGAGGGAAAAGTCCGCTGTGCGCTGCTGCAAAATAGGAATGATACATGCGTCGGTATACAAAGTCAATTGCGCTGGGTGCAAGATAGGGCCCAATGTGTTCAAGAGAACAACTAGTTCCTGGGAAACTGGCGCAAAAGAAAAATGATTTTTTTTGTTTTGAATAGCCGCATTTCCATTAGAGGTTTGCACAAAACGTTTGCAATAGTATCTAAATGTCGATGAAAAACGATTGTGAAATGGCAGTGTTTAATTAACCGATGTTATGCGACTAAAACGTTTATTTTTTTTACTCTCGCGATAAGTCATTCCAAAAATCATGGCAACAATTGCCAAAAAAACACCTTTTGCGAGTGTAAAAAAAAAAGTATTTGAGAAATCAATGTGTTGCCATTTTCAATTGGCGCAATTTGAAGGGTAATGGAAACAGTGTGAGCAGCCGAAACGCAAAGCGCTGTTATCTTGCGTTCTGAGGCGGATTCCTGATGTTTAAGAACGCAATCATGTGAGGCGCTTATGTGAGGTCATTATACCCAATCATTTTGATGACTGACTTTGGCTCAGGCATTTCAGAATGATCAAACCAACATTTGAGATTCTGTGCAATGTTTTTGCAATCGTTTTTTTTTTTTTCTGTGCAATTTCTTTAACTGGCAATTAGTCATTAGATCTTTTTCAGAAATATTAGGTGTATCAACCTTATAAATTAAGTCAACTCATTGTGTCTCTTAAATGTGTCTGACAGTTGAATAAAGCCAGGCAGTCTTATTGAATTTGACAATGTCAACTTGCTCTTGTCATTGTTGCGCTTAGTCTGCATCAGACAGACAGACAGTAAATGGGTCCATGGCCAATTTTTGTAACAAAAAAAATGCTATTCTTTTTAACTTTAGACACTGGAGTAATGATGCTTTGCCGCTACAGGAATAAATTACATTTTAAAATATATTCAAATAAACTCATTTTAAAATGTAATAATATTTAATAATATTGAACTGTATTCTTGATCAAATAAATGCAGCCTTGGTGAGCATAAGAGACTACTTTAAAAAATATTAAATATCTTACAGATTCCAATTTTCTTACAGTATTCTTCACGGTCAAAAGTCTGCTATATTGCATGTAGGTGGATATGACCTTCCATATTGATCTGAATACCTCCACCCACACACGTTTAATGACTTTGAGTCACCTTTGAGACTCGTGTAAGTCCTGTGTTGATTAGAAGTGTTATGAATTAAAATAAAAAAAATGTTTGCCCCTTTAACTCTGCAGATCTCATATCTCCTGAAGTCTCTGAGGCTGTGCCATTTGGAGGGTGTTATGCAATGCACAACTCAACCAACAAACATCAGACACACATTAGGCTTGAATAAATATCACGATCACAACTTCATATTCACGAGCTCTGTGATGGTCAGGACACGTGAAAGGTTAGTTTGGTGTTTGTGTATTATATAAATATACACTGAAACTGACAACTTTATGAATCCAGGATCATTCTGGAAGCATTGTATGGATGTTTCTGCAAGTTTTTCTTTACTTTGTTCCCACTGAGAATTGTGTAGGAGGTATGAGCGTGAAATATCTCAATCCATCTGAGTTTGTAATCAGCATATGTTGTGCACACCTTCAAAGAGGTGCTAGTTTGCACATAATAGTCAAACGACAAAAATTGGTGAATGTGTGCCAAACATTGTAGCAGACAAAGATGGATCGAAATGGTCTGATTTGCATTAGCATGTACGTTATTAGCTTTCCATTGTTACTGAAGTTAAACTTGGGGCATTGAGTTTTGGCGCACAATATTTCAATACATGGAAAAAGTTTTTTTTTTGTTAAGTTGCACTGTAGAAAGAAAATCTCTCTCTCTCTCAACTTAAAAGGTGAAACTAATATATTATATAGACTCATTACATGCAAAGTGAGATATTTCAAGTCTTTATTTGTTATAATTTATGGCTTACAGCTTATGAAAACCCCAAATTCAAAATTAGAATATTGTGCAAAGGTTTTAATAGCTCAAGTAATTTTCTGGATTTAACTCTTCCCCCGCCAGCATTTTATTTTCTTTATTTTTTTAAGTTGCCAACCACCACCAGCATTTTTGATAGTTTTCACAAAATGTTTATGGCCTTCAGAATATGTTGTTGTTTTAATATCTGAACATGCAACATATCAAAAGATAGAACAGAGCTTCTGCAATTAAACAACAATGAAAAACTTGTTTTATTAGCTTAATGCAATCTTTTTTTTTTATCAATACCTGAATGTGGACAAGTTTCATAAAAAAAAAGCACAACATTTTGAGCAAAAAGCTGAGAAAAACAAATGTTTATCATCCAGATCAGATACAAGATCTTGAACAAAAATGTATGCATCTTGATTGAAATAAATGTTGTGATGTTATTTCCATTAAGAGGTGCATACATTTTTGTTCAAGATCTTATATTGACAATACAAGAGTCCAGCACTCTAAAGTCTACTCTTTTTGTTCATTATATACTATTTTATATACTATTAAATTTGTAATAGTTTTATAGTTAACAAAAACAGTATGGACTAAATGTATAGTTGAATGTTTTCAATTATGAGTAGCTAAAATGTCAAAATTGTTTCCCAAAACAATGCAAGAAAGTAACAAGGACTGGATTGCAGCAACATGTGGATGAGTAAATTACATGATTTAATTTTTCTTTTAGCATAGTCCCATTTATTTGCATTCGTGCATTGAAAAAGTGAATATTACTGCAGAACTGTTATCCGATTCTCCCATGCTAATACGTATCTCTCTGATGGTCTATGACAGGTGCCAAACAGGCTTTATGAATGTGTAGTGAGGTTATGAATGCAGCCTGAAGTCATGATGAAGGGATTTAGATGGGTTTACAGCTTTAAACTTAATCCTAAATTGGAGGGTTTCCTTCCAAACCCCCACATGGCCCAAATCTCTCAATAAAACATGAGAGAGGTAGTAGAGGAGCCTGAATACATATTTAAGCAAGCTATTGAATATAGAGAGAATGTGTCTTTGTGTTTAAATTTGTGTTTTAGCAACCGTGCGTGCGTGTTCGTTTAGCAGCCTCATTGTCGAGGCACTTCCTATGATTTCTGTGTCCTGTGTTCTTTCCAGGCTTGCTCGAGTTTCAAACGCGGCCTGATTCAAATATTCCCCTTTTCTTCTTCAAAAACCCATAAAGTGCTGATAAATGGTTTGAAGAGAGGGGCACTAAAAGGATGAAACTCCAGAGAAGAGACAGAACGGAGTGAGTGCGGTATCAGGTGTGTAAATGTATGTGTGTGTGTGTGTGTGAGGCCAGCCCTGTCAGTTGTGTTGGATAAATGATGTGACGGGTGAGAGTGTGCTGGAGTGTTTGAGAGGTGGATGAGTCTGTCACACTGATTGATTTTCTTTCTTCGAGCGGCGCAGGCCTCGATGGGGAATGCAAACAAGTGGCCATCTCGCTCTCCACCATCTGCGCTCTGAAGACAGCTTTTCAGCGGCCACAAGCATTCTTCAAACGCTCTTTGGAGGCCAGTTTGGAAAGTTTTTGCTGCTGATATCTCTCTGTTTTAAACTCTAAAGGCTAAACTTTAAAGTCAAAACTTTTTAAAAAGGCTTTTAGAAGTTGATCTTTTGTGAACTAAGGCCATATTCTATGCAAGTATGCAAACATGGACGCCAGTGCATTGCTAGTGCTTGCACTGTAGTTGTGTTGTTACTCCAGTACTCAAGGGGGCACTAGTTACTTTCAAAAGTCTGTGCCATTAAACTAAATTAGTTATTAACATCAACGACTTTAGATATATAAAGACGGTGCTGTCATATTATTATGAATGGGAGAAAGTGCAGTGCGCAATATTTGTTAGAATTAGTCCCGCCTTCTAAATTAAAGAGCCAGTTGCTAATTGGTAAAGTCATTGCGTCACTGCAGATGCTGTCAGAAGCTCCGGTTGCAATAGAAAGAGGCTGAATCCGAAATGATTCAGCATTCGGGCATTATTTTAAGGGACAGCCATTTGTAGTGGTGTCCGAAATCATAGTGGACATTATTTAGTGCACTCATTATCCCACATTGCACCGCAATAATGAGTGTACAGACGATGTATGCTCAATGCCTGTCCGAATTCACTCACTCGTTTTTATTAATTTCTTCAAGTGAACTGTATTAGTGGACTAACATAGGGAATAGTGATTGAGGGTTTAGGGGGCGATTTTGGATTCAGCCACAGTCAGTGTTGTGGGACGTTGTGCATGCGCATTAGCTGCACCAGCCTGAAAAAGTCAGTTTTTTTTTTTTTTTCATGATTTGAGCCTTTAGAAACCATTTTTAAAACAGTTGTTGTCAGATTTCATTGGTGATTTTAAATATGAAATTTAATCGTAAGCTTGGTGAACACCTTTGTAGAACAAGATGTTTCCCCATTCAAAGAGATACAGTAGGAGCTGTATACTTTCGTGACTTAAAATGCTGCCCGAGAGCCGTTTTAAAAATGGCCGCCAGGAGTAATTACTTGCCTTAAATGGACTTTGTTCATGTACTTGCATAAATATTTTTTAATAATTTGTTTCAAATATCCATTTATGTGAATGTGACTAGTCCCCCAAAATATTTGGACACTTATTTTTCACACTTAAAAACATTTAGTAATTAACATTATTATTTTAGTATTGTTTGTATAAAATTATAATATTTAGCTCTACATTTTTTGATTTTAGCTTTATTTTTATATTTTCCATTTTCATTTTAGTTGAAATTGTGTTTTTGTTATGTGCTTTTGTCATTTTTTTAATATATATATTTCTATCAACTTAATATATATATATATATATTAGCAACTAACTGAAATCATTTTAATTTTGAATAATAATTTTAAGTATTTCATCTAACGTTTATATTTTACTTGAGCTTTATTTCAATTATCGGAAATTAATTATGTTATGCTTTTCCACTTTTTCAAAATAGTGTGTAAAGTAGCTGTTTGAGCATCAAAAAGATCTGCAAGGTTACAACGCTCAGTCACTCCAAAGGGAGTTATTTTATTTAACAGAATCCCCTTTTCAAGTAGCCTACTTGGGCTACTTGACGCAGGGGTGCGTTTCGCATACAACCACGTAACTCGCTGCTTCACTACCATAGTAGACGATGCATCGTTGAAGAAACCAACTTGCTAGTCACGACTGTTTCCCGAAACCATATTGTCGCAAAGTGGTCGTTCAACCGCTTCGGTTTATTACGTCACGCACGTGGTGGAGAAATTACTTATTTTAATTAAACTGTTTGAGATCGAATTAACGCTAGATGTTTTGATATAAATTACAGAAATGGCATTGACGCATGACACAGTCCTCTTGTTCTTTAAAGGACAAGTTCGGTATTTTACACTTAAAACCCTGTTTTCAGATCGTTTCTGATGAAATAGAACGGTTAAGATTGAAATTTGGACACATGCTGCTGGCCCAAGAATTTTCAGTTTCTGTGGTAGCACATATCCATGGGTCCTGCCATGTTCATGTGCCTTAATACACCTGAAACTTAAGAGGTCTAGAAGGACTGAAAGTCTGACTTCAAATGCTGTTCAGTTGCCGTTACTAATTGGGAAGTTGACTAGCAATTAACGTGTTTTGGTATAATAATTTTTTCATCTTATTTAAAAAAGATATAAATTTGTATTATTTGTTTAGGCTGTGAAATTCAGACATTTTTGAATGTCGAAAAAGTTTGAGGGACACTAAAAAATGACAGTGCACTGCAACATATGGAAGTGCAGTATCCTTAACAGTGCTTTTTCTATATTGTTCCTAGGAGATCTTGGATGGCATGCTTCAGGATGTTCCTCGCTGCCGTTTGCCGGATAATAACCTCGGTACGGTGGCCGCCAGCATCCCCCATGCCCTCCGGGCCACACGGCTCTCTCTACAGCTGGAGGTGGTACCCGCAAACATGCCTCTCTCTGACAGGCCTCTCACCAAGATGAATTCATCGCCAGCACGGGTTGAAATACTCTGGCCAAAACAAGTAATTTGATTGCCCCGACCGCAAATTAAGTTAGTGTGATTCAATTTTCGATTTGGAGCTATCCAGCAGCCATACATCACAGCAGACATATTTCATTACCCAGCTAAAGCAGGTGGGGGGCGGGGCCAGGGGTGCAGGTCTCCACAGGAAGACATCATAGCATTGTTATGGCACACGTTCACGTCGCTTACACTCCTTTCCTCCCAGCTACAACGTGGCTATTTATAACACGCAGACACAGGGTTGTCACCGCACACGCTCATGAGCGCATCAGATATATCCAGATAATTGTGATCGTCTCTGTCCGTTCGGTGAGAGATGATGTAAACAGCATTATCGCCACTGTTTCAGAAAGGAAAAGTGTGTGTGTTTAAGAAAAATGACACGCTACCACATGGTGATGCAAAACTGCACTTCTTGCAGTTTATGTCTCTGAGAATTGTTGTCCGTTTCTTGGTGACCGTCCGTCACACTGATTGCACTGACATGAATAATATTTCGAGTGCTCGTAGTCTAGGGATGGTTCTGTGAAGAAGAAAAAAAATATATGTTTTATGTGCCTCTGTTTCTGTCCTGGTTGGTTATGGTTATTATTTTATCATTACCAGTTTTATTTCAAAGGGGTTGTAAAGTATGATTAAACTTTTCTAACTTTAGTTAGTGTGTAATGTTGCTGTTTGAGCATAAACAACATCTGCAAAGTTACAACGCTCAAAGTTCAAAGCAAAGGAAGATATTTGCTTTTAAACAAAAGGACTACAACAAACGGCTGGTAGGGACTACACAACATTCCTCCCGGGTTAGTGACATCACCAACCCTAAAGTGTACATAAACCCCGCCCCCTGAACACAGTCCATGTTGAGAAGAAGAAGAGTTGTTGTATAAGAGTACATTTGTGAGTCAGCTCAAACTTTAGCATAAGTCACTCTGTGTGTATCTCACAACAGTTCCTATACGAGCGATTTATAGATTATCATGACAGAATATGCTAATTGAAGATAGTTAACTCCACATCAGCAACATAAATTCATCAACTAACCATTCAGAGACGTCCTGTTGCATTCAACGTGTTGCCACTTCTTCTTGAGTCTCTCCATCTTTGTCTGACTCCATTTTAACATTAAAGGCAGAACAGTTTCTGTCATTTTAGTGTGTCTGCGTGGGGTAATCGCAGCTGCTAACACACGAGCTCTTGAAACCCCGCCCTCTGCAGCAGCTCATTTGCATTTAAAGGGCCAGGCACAAAACGGTGCGTTATTGCAACTTTAACATGCTATATAAAAATATCTGTGGGGTATTTTGTGCGCAAACTTCACACACACACTCTGGGGACATCAGAGATTTATTTTACATCTTGTGAAATGGCATTTTACCACCCCTTTAATATTGTTTATATACGGTTGAAGTATTCATTAATATTTTGAATTAGCTTTTTTTTTTATTTTGGTTGTAGTAATTTTGTGCTTTTGACTTTTATATATATTTCTATTATAGCTTTATTTTTTATTCAATTTTATGTTTAGTAATTTTATTTCTTATTAAACTGATTTATATCAGTTGAGGTGACCCAATTGGTATACTTATGCACTATTTTATGCCTTTTTGTAGTATAAATAGTCTGAGTAGTGTTCACTCTGAAAATTATAAATAGAAAAAGTGCACTTTAAATACCTGTATGATGCACTTGATTAACCGAAAAAAAGAAGTATGGAATGTTGGACACTTCATGCACTCGACTGTGTCAGCTTTAATTGCGTATTGTTTGGGGAGGGGCTATCAGACTCCAACGTTGAATGACAAAATAACTTTATAAAATTCATACCCTACGCAGTTGAGTACATAGTGTCTAAGTGCATAGTGTATAGTGCGTCATTTGGGACACGCATTTAGTTGCCAAGGCAACATTTTTAAAATATGGATTTAAGGTTTTTTTTAAGTGTAATTTTTTCATATAATGTATATTTTTTGTAAGTTTAGCTTAATTTTAATGACTGAACTATTTTTTACATTTAGTTTTAGTTAAAGGGTTAGTTCACCCAAAAATGAAAATTCTGTCATTAATTACTCTCCCTCATGTCGTTCCAAACCCGTAAGATCTTCGTTAATCTTCGAAACAAATGAAGATCTTTTTGATTTGTGTTCCGAAGTTGAACAAAGTTCTTACGAGTTTGGAAAGACATGAGGGTGAGTAATTAATGACAGAGTTAAAATTTTTAGGGCCCGAGCACCGATGATGAGAGGACCCTATTGGATCTGCTCCGTTTATTCTTCTTCTCCAAAGTGAATTGCTTTTTTGAGGGCCTAAACATGCTCGAAAACTCATGAAACTTTGCACACGCTTCAGAAGTGGTGAAAATTTACGTGTTATATGGGTTTCAGAATTGGGTGGGGCAAAATGGCTCAATAGCCCACTCTACATTATTGCCCCGGCGCAAGGTTTCACGTACGTGGACGAAATTCTTACATGCATGTGATGACCCAATCCCTACAAAAAAGTCTATTGGAGCATAGCCCTAAACACAACAGGAAGTCAGGCATTTTTAACTTCCCCTCAGATTTTGTGCAGTTTTTGCCATTTCCAGACGTTGTACTTTAACAAACTCCTCCTACAGTTTTGATCTGATCCTCTTCAAATTTGGTGAGTGTAATCTTAAGGCCTTTGCGACGTTAAATTGCGAAGATCTTGAGGTTTCGTCAAAGGGCGTGTCCTCGGCGGCCTGACAAATGTAGATGTGCACACCCAATTTCAGCCTTTGGGTGAAATGCATCATCAGATAAGTTCTATATCTGTTGCTTGCAGTTCCGATGTTGCTAGGCAACCACAAACAGCCTGCAGTAACTCAGGCATACAATGTCCGATCTGTCCCAAACTTCACATGTTTGATAAGAGTCCTTTCCTGAACACATGACCATGCTAATATTCGGTTATAGTAATAGCGCCGCCTGCTGGTAGCAGGAAGTGTGGCACATACAAATGACTTTAACATAGTCCTCCTATATTTACATACTGTCCACTCACAAAACTTTGCACACGCGTTCGAAAAAGATGCATTCCAACATGTTTTATCGTAGTTTTTGTCCAACTCCATTGACTTGTATTGAATGTGCTGTGTGAGGTACGGTATTACTCCGCCGCTTCTTCTTCTGCTGCTTCTGTGTATTCAATGAAATGCCAGCGGTTTGCTTGCAATTGGCAAAGGTGCATTATCGCCACCAACTGGGCTGGAGTGTCTATTATTCAAGCTCTCAACGGAAGAATCACGGGTGTGACGCGTTTGGCAAAATAGGTCCACAAAAGCGAAATGAACCTAAAATTCTCGGGACAGGAGCATGTGTCCAAATTTTAATCTTAACTGTTCTATTTCATCAGATACGATCTGTAAACAGGGCTTTAAGTGTAAAATACCGAACTTGTTTTTTAATGAATTTATATTTCAGTTTTTCTGTTTTAGTACTTAATTTTATTTATTTCAGTTAGTTTGCAGGCAACATTTCTAATTAGCATTTTACCTTTTTAAGTTTATATTTAATTTGATGTCTGCTTTATTTCAATTACCGAAACAATTTATAACACTGATCAGTATATGAATCCAAGTGGCATCTCTAAGCCAATATTCTGTTTGCTTGTGTGCTGGCAAAATGGTTGTGGAGTCGTGCCATGTGACAAACACCCTGAAGTGTGCACTTTAGTGTTTTTATTCAGCATGCACGCTGACTTTTGAATAGTCGCTTATTGAGGGATTTGTAAACAGAATATGGTGTTTAAGTTTGTTGCCCCTTAAGCCGAATGTGGCAATCTATGTTGCGAGATTGGGCTGTTGAAGTAAACAGACTGCGTTATATTTCATTATCCTGATCATTTCCCACAGATGTATCTGAAAACATTGATTAAAGTGCGTATAAAGAATTTTTATAGCCCCGGGGAGGAAAAAAAGTGGTGTTTGGATCACAGCTGAGGCCGTATTGAATCTGCGGTCAATTAGGAAGATGAAAACACATTTTCTGAGCACATTAAAATAAGAAGAACCCAGTAAGGGGGGAAAGCTGTTTCCATGTTTCTAGTTTGTTAGGCTCGAGGGGAGTCTAGTGGAGAACTCTCGCAGCAGTCCATGCTGCTAACCGGTTTAAATACAGCACGAATTTCCTGCGGATCTCGGGCGGTGTAATTGGAAAGGCGTGTTATTGATTGCAGTGGAGACTATGGCTAATGAATAGATTTAGCTTGAGTTCCCGCTCCTGTTTTTTCCGCTCTCAGTCAATGACAGTGGCGCCGCAGAGCAACAGGCCGAGATTACTGTAACAATCCTGTTATTCTCTCCTCTAATTAGGACGGGTCACTCTATTTACCGGTATGATGCAATTCATGTTGCGAATGGAACTCGGTCCATTTGCGCTCAGTCATTATTTTCCGGTTTAATGGGGGTGTCGAGACGGTGGTTTTGTGAGTCCGTGAGGCGGTGAGCTCTTTAAAGACAATTGGACTTGTAATAGACAGAGAAATGCTTGGCTGGTTCATTGCAGCTGCTGTTGTCAATTATATGGAACACCTAAACATGTTAAACATCAATACTTCCGTCTCTCTACCGACACATTATTATTAGGCCTATTATTATTATTATTAAACGTTTGTGTACACTTTAAAATATTGTGTATTAAATCTGCTTTACATGTACGTACACCTTGCATCTCTGCCTGTCAATTATTTTTAATTCTTTGGTTTGCTGACGTCGGATTATCTGACATGTCTTTAGAGGGCGGGGTTTTTGATAGAGGGCGTATGATTGAAGTTAAACCAAAATGGAAAATGTAGTTTCTACAGTAGCATCATTTTGTTTATTTTTAATATGTAAATACATTTATTGAATTTTTGATGGCCTCAGCCTGGCTTGTTCAGTACTTTGAGTTGGTTGTGGTGTAAAACATGCTCTAGCACACAAGCACTGCTAGCCAAGCAAACTTGTAGATGCAGATCACATAGATGAATCAATATGTATCACATTCATATCCATTGAGTTGTTTATCATCCGAGCAGAAGAACAACACATGAAATCTGACTCCAACAATCCTGATCCAAACAATGTGACTTGGATCTGTTTAGATTCATCCAACCAGGTTTTTAATTTATGTATTTATTTGTGTTTTAATTGCTTTATTTAGGGTTAAGATTTCTTTCTTTCTTCATTCATTCATTTATTAACTTGTGTTGGTTTGTTTATGCATATTTATTTATTCAGATTAGTTTAGGTGCTGTATAAACTATGAACAACTAAAATATGTCAAATTATTTGTTGTGTCACACATGGACGTTAAAGGGTACCCTTTTCGTCGTATGTTGCCGCATGGTCAAGACCCGTCAGTATGTGACGTTTTGGGGTGAGACTGTGTTATGTGAACAGCAAAAAATAAAAATATATAAAAATTCTGGATCTGTTTAAATGAATCCATGTGGTTTTTAGGATTCTGATTTTGTGTGTAATTTGGATCGGGTTTTGCTGTTCATACTACAAACAACTAAATGGTTTTGAGTCTGATTATTTTGCATCCTAATGTTTTGTTGTTTGTCTTCTGAGCAATAAAAAAACAACAACAAAAACATGAAATATGATGCAAACCTCTCATCTTTTGCTCGTTTGCAGTCTGATTAGTAAAATTCCACAGTTTCAAAGTAGAAACCTTTAGTTTTTTTCACTTAGATGCGTCAAAAAACTGTTTCTGCTGTGTGTGTGAACAAAGCCACTGATCTGGAGTTTGTCTGAGATCATGATTGATGCGTTTGAGCAGCAGTGATCTAAAGGAACTCTCGGCACATTCTCCTGCAAATGATGATTGCTTTGCCTCACTGCTGATGCAGAAGCCCTTGCTGGAATACCAAATTATATCTGTACGTTTTGTAGATTGTATTCACGCCTGATTATGTCTTATCTGCTCTTTCTCTCCCTGCATCGCCTCACCTCTCCCTCTCCTCTCACTCGTCTAGTTCCTCCTCGCACTCTTTAAAGCAGTTAGATTAGTTCTACTGTTCTTGTCTTGTCTCATTATTTAGTGAGTGCCGGAGCCGAGGAGCTTGTGCTGTAACCTCGAGAGACGGGGGACACTTATTTAAGTCGGCCTTCGTCTTACGTCTTCCTCGGAACGATTGGCTCTCATCTCTTCGGTTTCTCAAACTGTCCATTTAGGTGCATTAGCCTTAACGTAAGATTAAGATATGTTTTGCAGGAAGCACCGTATGCAAAACCGAGGCATCATATCAGTATGCATGAGGTTGTCACATCTTTCTGAAAAATTCATCGGAGCAAATGGAGCTACAATGCAAATAGTTCCCCCGCTGTGCAATGATTTCTGTGCGGTGCCAGGTGCCTTGTTCAAACAAATGTAAATGGAAAGAAAGCAAAGGTTCCATTATGGCGAGGAAAACAGTGAGACGTACGCGGGTCGGTGGGCCGCGGCTCGGCGCGGGGCACGTGTGTGCGCCGGGGAGGATCGTGGGACGTTCTCTGCGGTGAAATTTCATTGCACATTTACATCTCATCCTTCTCTGTCACCAAGGGAATTCTGATGGGAAAATTATTTAAATGTTAAACCAAAAACTGTCACCTAGAGCATTAGATGCATTCATAAATAGTCAGAGGGAGAAAACAATATGACTTATTTACTTCCTCTCTCGCTCTACTTTTCTCTTTTCACTTCTTTTCTCTCTTCTTCCTGCTCTGAGTTTTGGAAGGCATCTAATGATCAAAACGTTGACTATTTGAAGTGCATGAAACAGACAGTAATTGCATTTTAAGGATTTCTCTGAAATGTTACAGCAGAGAGCTTTCTGTGATCAAACTCTCAGGTCTGATAACAGCCCTGATCTGATAAAGGTTTGATTGTGTGTTTGACAGTGTGTGCTTATGGGACAGACTGTTCTGGCATTTGGGAATTTGGAGGTGCCAATTCTGGTGTCATATGCAAGATACATGGACCCCCATAATGCATAAAGCACAATGCTTAATGTATAATTCACTTTTTTGTTGGTTTTGCGCGAAATCATTTTCAAAAACATAGTTACAGTATCTTGTTGTTAATCAAAATATCTGTTTTTAACCAGTTAACACTGCGCTGAAAGCTAAAATTACCATTTAGGTGAATTGATATGTAATTTAAAATGATATTAATATGCGTTTATGATTAATAAAAAATAGACTCTATTCAGTTATTTGAAATAGTAATAGAAAATCAGTGAATAGAGTACCCATAAAGTGGTCTCAGCCAATGGAAATTCTCTGTTGAGTGGTTGAATGGGATCTGCATTACAAGTGAATCTTGCTATTCGGATTACTAAAAAAAACGAAATAATATTGTATTATTGTAAATACAGTAATATTGTGAAATATTATTACAATTTAAAATAACTGTTTTCTATTTGAATATATTTTAAAATGTAATTTATTCCTTTAATGCAAAGCTGAATTTTCAGCATCATTACTCTAGTCGTGTCACATGATCCTTTAGAAATAATTCTGTCTTTAGTTATTTGATTAATTGAAAGCATCCTTGCTTAATAAAAGTATCAATTTCTGAAGTTTTTGAACGGTAGTGGATATTTTTTTTTCCTGTATATCCAATATTTGTATCTTTGTTTAGTGACATTTTGTCCTACACTAAAAAGAATGTAGCCTGCACTTTTCAGTTGTGACTATATTAATAGCATGGCTACTCAGTGTATACATGTGCACTGGGTCATTGAGTACTGTGAGAGTCGTACCAGCTCATTGACTTGTGGGTTTGTGATGCTTATTACTTACAGTCAGGATTTCCTACTAGGAAGATACTATGCTCTGAAAGCAACTTACTAATGGCACAGTTTTGCACTCTCAGAATTCAGTGAGCTGTGCTAAAGCTGGTAGTGGATGAATACTGTATGATAAATCTATTTTGTAGCAGCCAAAACGCTAGACGCATGAATGAAAACAGGAATCAGAGACTGGAGTCGCAAAATGATTCATGAATGCACGAGTCAAACTTTGAGATGTGCACGAACATGTAGGCAACAGGCTCTTAGTGCCATTTTTTTTAATGTTTACTCAGTTACGTTAGTGGATGTTTACACCCTCAAGTTGTCCTAAACCTATATGAATTTCTTTGTTCTGCTGCACACAAAAGAAGATATTTTGAAGAATGTCGGTAACCAAAGAGATATATGTCTCCATTGACTACCATAGGGGGAAATAATGGCCCCTGAGGTCTGCTTTAACATTATCTAGATTAATAAATGCTGTAAACATTTTGTTACAGTACTTCATGATGCATTAAAGGTCTATAGTTCACTTATAAATGCATATTCTGTCATCATTTACTCAATATTTTGAAGAACGTAATGGTTCAAATGGCCTTACAAGTAACGCGGGTTATGTAATCAATTACTTTTTTCAAATAGCGAGTAAAGTAGCACATTACTTTTAAATGTACTTGTTCAAATAAGTAATGCAAGTTACTTTGTTTTCCCATTTATTTATTGACACCTGAGAGAAATCGCCTGAGGCTCATTCATTATATCTTTTTTGCCAAAAATATATATTTTTAAATGTGCTATTCAAAAACAATAAAAAAAGCAAGTTTGAAAAAAAAAACAGGAGTGAAAAATGCAAAAGTAACATAATACATTACTTTCTATAATAAATAAGTAACTCAATTAGTTATGCAATGCAATATTGTAACTCATACATTTTTTAAAGTAACTTTGCCCAACACTGCAAACATTTTACCCATTGACTTTCCTAGTATGAACAAAAAAGCGAGATATTTTTGTCAGTTTATCTTTGAAAAATATATTTCTATATTGACAGAGATATTACTGTCAGTTTATCTTTTTTTGCGTGTTCCATACATTTTTTTTTTCTCCGTCGTACAGGTTTGAAACCACATAAATAATGACAGAAGTTTAATTTTTTGGGGTAAACTATCTCTTTAAGAAATTTAAAAAATGCTGAAATCAACTTAAAGGTATAGAGCATCACAGTCCCGCCCACAGCCGGTGCCGGAAGTAAAAATTCAATACAATTTCTCCATAGACATTTGGGGTATAAGCCATAAAAACGTAACCATACATGGTAGACTTAAAACCAGCAACGGCTGTACTAAGCGATTGTATATGCTCATATAAACGCCAAAAGTTGACGGGGCACTAACCTTGTTTTGAGATAAATGCCTTTTATTCGCGATGTCTTGGATAAGTACTTCATTACCCACAATCCTAAACAATCCCACAATCCCACAGTGATGCATCTGATTGGTGGAAATCGTGTAAACCCCGCGAAGGTCCGTGGAAAAAACAGAGCGTTGCCATGGAAGCAGGATTCTAACAGAAGAGACGGAACGGACTGTTTTCTTTAGCGGAAGCCATATAAATAGTTTTTAAATCAATACATTCCTTTTTTAATTAATATTTTGTGTCAAATTATTGATTTATTTGGTAGGTAGCCATGTAATAGCGGGATAATGTATAGCGAGTTGGTTGTTATAGCGAATACAGGCTGATTCAAGACCCCTCCGCTTCGCGTCGGGCTCATAACGTTAATTAACGTTAGCCTTTCGGGAGTTGTATTCGCTATAACAACCGCCTCGCTTTACATTATCCCTTACTTATCGTTCACTTTAGATAGGCTACAGCCTTCATATGGTATGAGTCATATCAAGCATTTTATGATGCCGTTGTCAAAACAATATTTAACCTAGGCATAACGTTACCTCTTCATGCATGTACTGAACATTTGTATAATAATTCATGGCAAGTTGAAGCATGATTACTATTGAAATAACTGCTATTAACTACACATTCACTATATAAAATTTACTCAAAAGGCTCTTTCGCGGTTTGCTTCAGTCGACTTCAGTGAGGCGCGGTGGTTTATGGGACGAGTAGTTCCTTCGCTCGGAAATGAAAATATGTACACAGTCTTGTACCTTTGCCTTTTTTTGGATTTTCTCTTCGTTTTTTTACTCGAAATGATATGTTGTATGCTTATGAGTTCAGCCGTAGCTGGTTATCCTCAGACATGCTCTAAAACTCTTTAGATACAGATTTTTCCAAAAGTCAATGGGAGAAATGAATGGGAAATTTACTTCCGGCACCAGAGCTCTCTCCGGCTGTGGGCGGGACTGTGATGCTCTATTGCGGAGGATCTTTCCTACTTTTAGAAAAGACCCGCCCTCTCCAATTTCTATTTGCTCCCGACCGAGAGGGAACGCCTACTAGCAGTGATTTTAAATGGATTTCTCCAAATAGCATGACAAACTTTACCTGTCTAATAGAATCTTCGTGACTGCGGCATCAGTGGGAAGCCCAACATGTGCTTTTAGCGCACGCCAGCGTGTGAACGGCCTTACGTAAACATATCACCAGAATGATTGACACTTAGGTGGACCAATAGTAGGCTATACACTACCCACCCGGAAGAAGAAAATCCTCCGCTATACCAGAGAATGTCTAATAAGGGGAGAAGGTTCACTCTCGCTACACTTCCGGCTTCTGACTGGTTGCAGTTCCACTCTGATTCCATATGAGGGCGCTCACAGGACGAGTGCAGAATGAATGGAGGTCTATGGAGCTATACCCCTCAAAATCCACTTTTCTCAAGATATAATTTTTTGTCTAGTAATTTGAATGTTGTATTCGAAAGGAGATGCAAAGAAATTGCACATTGCTGGGTGTTAGATTTTTTAGAGTCACTTATTTGCTTTAAAAAGTCTTTCAAAATGTCAATGACGTCATACACATCGTACGACCAGAGATACTGCTTTACGGCAATCCTTCAGTCACTGTGGTGCTTTCGCGCTCTGCACTTTATTTTCTCTCGATGCATCGCCAACACAGCTGACACATGTAAACACACGTGCTAGAAGAGTTTCTGCTAGAATACATTCTGTTCCCGCTTCGGATGCCATGATGCCATCAAGCGGTATCTCTGGTCGTAACCAGTCCTTCACTGACCAATCAGCGTTCATTAGCAGAATGCTAGCGTGTAATGGGCAACAACAACTCAACCTGTAGGAAATCGAAAGGACATAAGTACTCGTTCATTCAATTTTCGACCTATAACCCATGTTGAACTTGCCAAACCTACAATCAAATCTGAGATTTCTCAACGGCAATCGGCTGAAAGAGACAAATTTAGCCGTCTAGCCCCATAGACTCCCATTCATTTTGCACTCCGGGGTGATCGCCCCCAGTGGAACTCTGGTGGAACTACAACCAAAATTCGGTACAATAGGACTTAATAGGGAGTGAACAGGCTCTCCGTAGACGGGCTCTGGCTATACCTTTAAGTTTCCCATTCCCAGAATTCCGTGTTACACTTCAGATTACATTACTTTATATATTATACAAAAATGAAAGAAAGAAAAAGATAAAATCTCAACCGTAGATTTTATGTATTTGACTTGGGCTATTTGAAGAATGTTGGGGCCCAAAAATATAAATATAATTGCAATAATATAACAATATATTATATTGAACTTTATTGAATTTTAATAGTGTTCATTTAATATAAATATTCAATATACATTATATTCACACAAAAATATTCACGATTGGTAGGAAAGCAGTTTTAGCAGTTTGACAGGACCAATTACCAAAATCAGTCACCCTCATTGAGCCTTGGTGTCACAAGTTTGAATCTGGCTCGCAACATCTTTCTCACTCAAATCTTCCACCAAGTTGCAAAAAGGCCAAACTAATTAATAGGAAGGATTTAAAGTGTCTGATTCTGACCTACCAGACCGTTAGCTGAATTCTCCCACACAATGCTCCTTTTGTGGTTTCTGCTCTATGTAATTTCCAGCTGCTTTAAGTGGCCAATCAGTATGCGGCATCCAGCGAGCAAAACCTTGCTGACAAACACGATTGTTTAAAATCCGTCGTAAGGCTCCTGTCAACATAATTTAGTAGTCGATAGCAGCACTTTATGAATTCGTGCTCGGTCACAGTCATGTGATCAGACTTCAGGTTCTCTCTTCATGTTACAGTGCGTGGTTATCGTCAGAATCTGCACGTTGCTTAGCAACCCCACACTATTCATTTTGTGAGCTGGTATTCGCCCTGTCAGTGCAGGATAATGGTGAGATTTGATCATAGACTCCTTTTTCATTTCTCTGCAACTCGATTTAGTTTTTTTTAAGACCGTTAAGCTTGGAATAATAGAAAGGAAAAATAAAAACAGTAGAATAAAAGTCTCAGGAAAGTATAAACATCACACGGTAGTCGCTAATCACTCCTCGCTGTCGTTCCAGGGACATGTTCGGGTCTGTTGCAACCGAGGGCGTCTCGCAGTGCTATCACTCACAAGCCCGGTGTGAATGCGAAGAACTTTCCAGAACAAAAGAAGCACGAGCCCAGAGAGCAGACAAAGGGGAAGGGTGTCTCGAATGCTATTGCGAAACCAAAGTCTGTACAGGTAGCACTTCTCAAAAGTGGAAGACACAGTTTCTGTCTCTTCCCGATGAGGCAGCGTTCCCCGGAGAGCAACACATGAGGGGAATGCAAGTTAATGAGAGAGGGAAAAACCTGCAGATTGCGAGAAGAGTGATTGTTAAATAAATACACAATCTAGAGTTAAATGAATTTAAATGGTAAAAAGGCTGTAAACATGCAACAATACAACAATTTGTTAATGCCAATTTTCCCTAGGAACTTATGTATGGTGAAAAACTAATCAATCTAACAGGACATGTTCAATGTTTAGTTTTTGGAAGAGAAAAAGATTTAATCTTATATTTATTACAGTTAAAAAACATATTTTGCCATGAGTTCCGTGTGACGGTTCATTACATTACATTATACTGGATATATTATAAAAAAATCTATTGATTGATAGATTTACAGTAATTTATTTGACCTATTTGAAGAATGTTAGGCCCCAAAAATATTAATATAATTTATATTTAATTACATTACATTATATATTATAAACATATAACAAATGTAAGTAAAATATTCCCAAAAGTAAATTTTCTATTGAAGAATGTTAAGCCCCCCAAAAAATTATATAATTTGAATAATTTACATTGCATTATATTATATTATATTACATTATATATTATAAAAAAAATATTTAAATTATTTGACCTATTTGAAGACATTTAGGCCCCAAAAATATTTATATATTAGATTAAAATATAAAGGTGACGTGGCTCCAAACGAGCACATAGTCCCGTCCCAAAAGATGTTTAGAGTTTTTAGACTTTTCTTGGGATCAACCCGAAGTGAACATGTGGCTTTCTCATTACCAGCTGTGTTTTTTATGTTTGTCAGTGTATTATAAAGGTACGAAACAGATTTTAGTACTATAATTCAGTAGGTTGCTAGCCTATAACATTATTTCAGTCATTGAAATATCTGTATACTTTTGAAGTTAAATTTGTATTTGTATAACCTAAAAATGTTTTATTTTTTTACAGTAGTTCTGGCAACAGATGCCTTTCCCCCCACAGTTCTCCAAAGCTCTAGGCACCGGGGTGATAATCTGCTTTACTGAATTGAGATGAACAATATTTGGAGGAGGGTTTGATGTGTGTGGTTAGGGCTTTGGCTTGTGTGCGCAGAGCTTGGAGAACCGAGTACATGTGAGGTTCTGATGGTGTGTATTCATCATTCACGGAGAGCGGCGCGATAGCCATCTCTTATCGGCATTGCTCTAACAGAGCCAAAGCTTTACCTAAAACAGTATCTCAAAGGCAGCCGTTGGAAAGCAGCAATGTATCACACCGCAGGACGCTCCCAGGAGCGCTTGTTCGAGAGCGACATTCACCATAAGTGCCGAGGTTCCAGGCTAACAGCTTGTAGCAACTTGAACCGATGTTTTAAATATGAGACGATGTCGGAAAGCTAGTCCGAGTGCATTTATAGTGGATGAAAATTGCTCTGAGACCAAACTCTGTCTTTTATCACACTTTATATCTACCCTCAGAACTGCTGTCTGTCCGAAACCAAAATCAATTTGTATTCAAATGTGATTCTGTCCGCGCAGGCCACTCGCAAAATGCACGATTTCCCGGGAGGGGCAGATTTTTAGAGAGCATCTTCTAACATCCTGGGAAAACATCCCAATGAAAAATGGATGTTTGCTCCGTGCTACCTGCGCTTTGAGTTGGCCGTGAGCCGGGGAACATTCCTTCCGCTGTCAGGGTGAAGCTGCATTAGTGAAAACGACAGAGACAGCCGAGCGTTCTCTCGCTCGCTCCACCGCCTGACAATCTGACAATTCTACACAAGCTCTGCGCTGCATCTTTTATGTGCTGTGCTCTCCAGACTGGCCTACAGTTTTTGGGGGGCAATGGTTTGGATGCTCTGACGAGACAGGCCTGACTGTGTGAGGGTAGATACTTCAGCTGTGGTGGTACAGTTTCAACGTTAATCTTTGTCCAAAAGATGGATGTTTGTAAACTCTCTTGGTACAGAGCGATGTTGAGGTGTCACTCAGGGGAGCGTTCACTGCAAACAACAACAAGGCAAATGCATGAGATTATTGGACTGCATTATGCAAGAACTGTGTCTGTTTCTGTGCTGTGAATTACTCAGAACATGAAATGTCTGTCTCAGCGCTTCAGACAACAGTCAAAGTTAATAACACACACCATGAAAACCCTGATTAGCCTATATTTTTACATCATAAAGATGGTGCAGATTTAATGCTGTCTATTCAAGAATATAGCATTTTTGTGTGTACCTTTTATGAATAGATTTTGATGAAGAAAATAATTATTTATGTCCTTTTATGATGTTATTTTAATGGCAGTCGTGCAATGAATCAGGGCATTTTTAAAAATGTATATTTTTAATTGCTATTTTTCTTGAGTATTCTCATTAGATTCTCACAACTGTAATTCTGTATTTTTACTGAATTACAGTAAAATACTGTAATAGTTATTTTCTCTTAAAATCAGCAAAAATGAAAGAGAAATATTATTAATAATATTAACAACAACAATATGCTATTAACAATTGTTTGCATTGTGATAAGTGTGATTTAATAGGGCTGCATAACGATTAATCGCAACTAATCGTTTGCAGAATAAAAGTTTTTGTTTACATCATGTGTGCGTGTGTATAATAATTATGTATATATAAATACACAAACATGCATGTATAATTTTAAGAAAAAAATCTATATATATGAAGTATTTATAATTATATATAATATATTTAAATATAAAAATGTATATAAACTAGGGCCGGGACTCAATAAAAAAAATTAATCTAATTAATTAGAGGCTTTGTAATTAATTAATCGAAATTAATTGCATTTTAATCGCATATAAATATTTGACCTGAGAACAGTGAGAAGTAAGCGCGGGCGCTTCCTTCTGTGTGACGTGTGCGCAGACTGGTGCATAGATGTATACACTAGATTTCGCCTTGGCTACGGCAGTTCATTGGAACGAATGTCTTTAATGCGACATCTAGTGTATATATACCTATGCACCAGTCTGCGTACACGTCACACAGAAGGAAGCGCCCGCGCCCTCAGATCAGATGGACGTGGCTGTGTTACAAGAGGTAAAAACTATATAAATATTGTTCGTTTTCTCACACAAACCGCTCGTTTCGTGTCTTAGGCCATCAATGTGTACTTACATTTACGAGTAAGTGTAAGTTCACTTCACCGTTCCGCGGTGCAAAAATAAGTGCGATTAAAATGCGTACATTTTTTTTTGTAATGAATTAAGTCAAGAATATTTGTATAGCGCTTTTCACAATACAGATTGTATCAAAGCAGCTTCACAGTATTAAATTAAAACAATAATAAAACGTCCATGTTTGGTAATGCTAATCAATAGTAATATTGATTGATTCATTAAATTGAATATCCCCAACTGAGCAAGCCAAAGGCAACAGTGGCAAGGAAACGAAAAACTCCATCAGGTGACCCAATGGAGACCTAAAACTCCATCAGGTGACCTAATGGAGAAAAAAAAAAACTTGGGAGAACCCAGGCTCAGTCGGAGGCCAGTTCTCCTCTGGCGGTTATGAACTAGAGGCCGGATTTAACTGTAAGATTAAAACATTTATATGAATGCCTGGTTAAAGAGATGCGTCTTTAATCTAGTTTTGAACTGGGAGAGCGACTCTGAGCAACGAACAGTATCAGGAAGGCTATTCCAGAGTTTTGGAGCTAAATGTGAGAATGCTCTCCCTCCTTTGGTGGACTTAGATATCCTAGGTATAACCAAAAGCCTCGAATTTAGCGATCTTAAAGAGCGCGATGGATTATAGGGCGATAATTAATCTTAATTAACGCGTTAAAGTCCCGGCTCTAATATAAACATATAAATATTTTTTAAATGTATACATGCATGTGTGTGTATTTATAAATGCATACTTATTTTACACCGTACACACACAAAAACTTTTATTCTGCAAACGATTAGTTGCGATTAATCGTTATGCAGCCCTATTAATGAAAGTAAATTAATGAAAGAAGAAAAATAGAATACTGAATCATTTGTAAATATATTAATATATTATTATATTAATATATATATATATCTATATATATCTATATATATATATATATAATATAAATTTAGCTTATCATTTTTGGTCTTTGCATTGGGGTAATGTGCTATTTGTTGAAATCACAATGCAAGCAAGTGTTAATATTATTTATTTTAATTTATTGCAATTAATAATATTATATGTTTACAAATTATTTTAAATAATTATAATTTTTCTTTACAATAGGGTAATGTTCTTAACCGTCATGAAAATATTGTCAATGCAAATAATTGATTCCCAAAGAAAGCAAAAATATATATTTTTAAAATTATTTTTTCTTTCTTTGGGTTTTGTGAGAATCCTCCCACAATATTTTTACATTTACAAAGTATAATTTGAGCAAACATGCTGAACGTGGGTGATTCTTTCCTCCGTTAGCACCGGGCATGATGATCTGCAGGTGAAGCGAGGACAGTATATGTGCTTTTCTCCGCAGATCAGTGCACGCTTGAACTCCTTCCATGAGCAGCACTAAACAATTTTAAGGCTGTCTGTGCGTGTTAGACGGAGAGACCAAACCGTTTACTTTGGGGGGGTATACACAGAGACCAGTCTGTGCAGGAATGTGTGTGTGTGCGCATGCACATGTTTCAGAGAGAGAAAAATAGAACGTTAGTGTCTTCTGGGATCAGCGCTGAGACCACACGTGACATGTTATGATGTTTAAAGGGTTAGTTCGGCCAAAAATGAAAATTCTGTCATTAATTACTCATCCTCATGTCGTTCCAAACCCGTAAGATCTTCGTTCATCTTTGGAACACAAATTAAGATATTTTTGATGAAATCTGAGAGGTTTCTGAACCAGCCATAAGCAGCAACTTTATTGCAACTTTTAAGACTCAGAAAGGTATAAAGACCAAAAATAACGACTTTATTCAAAAATCTCTTCTCTTCAACGTCATTCTCCTGTAAACAGTGCAGCGCTTCCAGGTTCTACCTCAGAACGCCGGCTCATTGGCTGACGCTGTTCACCTGAGCACCACGACACGTGTGTGATGCTGATGCAGGAGCTGGCCAATGGTGAGCTGTCATTCTGGCGTAGAGCCTGGAAGCGCTGCACTGTGTTTACACCGTGAACGGCGTAGGATAATGACGTTGAAAAGAAGAGATTGTTGAATAAAGTTGTAAGACTGGAAAAACTGGTTGGCGAGATAGACTGGTCTATGAGACAAAGGACCTTGCTGGAAATTAACATCTGACCTCCCCCATGCAGTCTCACTCCCTCTCACACCTAAAAACTCACACAAGAATATATATGTGGTTTAATGTGAATGATTATTATGTTTAGTATAATTTAAAATGTATCCAGACTGGCATGTATTTATTCAGGTTGGGTTCGCATCTCTTCTCTTTATTCATGTTTTGTATTGATTATCTTTGAATTAATTATACAATTGACCTGATACTCGACATAATAAATTGTTTACATTTGATTATTCAAACTGATTTTGACCTTGTTCATTTAATAGTTTAAAAGTATAGTCAAACATTCGCTCACTTTTAGTGATGCATAGATTATCAAAACCTTTCATTTATGGAGTCAGATGAAATAACGAGTAAATGCATATGAGAAATGTATTGCATTTAACCCAAAATACTTTGCCATGAGAAAAGACGGACCACGTGAAACCTTCCCCGTATTATTGGAAACCCTCATTGAATCAATATAGCGCGGCTTACAAAGTGTTCTATTCGCTTCATAACATTATATTAGAACCACTGTAGTCACATGGTCTATTTTGTCAATGTCTTTACTACCTTTCTGGGCCTTGAAAGTTGCATTGACGTTGCTGCCTATGGCTGGTTCAGAAAGCTCTCGGATTTCACCAAAAATGTCTTCATTTATTTCGAAGATGAACAACGGTCTTGTGGGTTTGGAACGACACAAGGATGAGTAATTAATGACTGAATTTTGGGTGAACTAACGCTTTAGATTACTTTTGTATTTTTTTTTTTACCGAGGTTTTTGGTCAATATCTTACTCTGTAAAGTCTCCTCTAGCACATCCCAAAGACTTTCATTAAATTTGATGAATTGGACTTGGGTATAGTAAGTCTTAGAACTATAGAATAGGTTTGTACAGTATAAAAACCATTACGCCTGGAGAGTCTCTGTATGTGTGTGTGTGTGTGTGTGTGTGTGTGTGTGTGTGTGTGTGTGTGTGTGTGTGTGTGTGTGTGTGTGTGTGTGTGTGTGTGTGTGTGCGTGTGCGTGGTTCACATGTACCCATAATATGTTATGAGTAAAAAATTCCCTACAAAGATGGCAAAATCTGAAATCCTTTCCCTTGCTGGGACTTTTTTTTTTTTTTTTTTGTCCCCTAGAGGAAAACGGCTTATAAATCGTGATGTTTTTTGAAAACTTAAAAATGCAGAAAGTTTTCTTTGATGGGTAGGTTTAGGGGTTTAGAAAATACAGTTTGTACAGTAGCCTATAAAAATCATGATGTCTATGGAATGTCCCTATAAAACATTAAAACCCAACGCGTGTGTATTGAATCTACTCTTGTCTTTTGTTCAGTGTTGCCGATCTCATGATAAATGTTTGCTCCAAAGTAACTGAGGAACATTTTGTTCCCTTTTCCACCGATGAGCAGCAATAAACCTTTGATTTGACACCTTTGAAACCTTGATTTACCTTTTATCATGACAGAATCTCCCCTTCTACCCAATGTGATCAAGTAGACTTTTAAACTTTTGTGGGAAACTGTTTTAGTACAGATTAAATGACTATTAGAGACCATGATGATAATTTAAACTTACATTTGTGGATGTATGTGAAAATTTAGTAAAATGGACACAGTTAAGTGAACTTGGTCGACAATGCGTATTGATATTGAGGTTAAAAAGTTATTAATGTCACATGTGATTAGCTTTTGTTGCTGTATCTTTGAGCTCCTCTCCAGCGCTTTTTAGCCATCACGTTATTTGTCATGTCTTCCGTTTCCTAATATCCTCTCGGTTTAGTTGGGTTCACAGGAAGTTGAAAGTTAAAACCCATTTTTCTCTCCGGGAAGCAGTGACAACCAATTTTTTTAAGTATTCAGTGACTCAGTTAAGAGTCCAATTGTTGCGTTAATCTGACCAGCACAACTATTACAATCACTTGTGCAAAATGATTTATCGCTGTTTCATAATGTTTCAGAGACATCAGCACTTGGTGCTACGTTGTGTGTGAATTTTAGAGCTGTTTTAAGGCTGGATTTCAGTTTGAGGATAGAATATTTTTTTATTTTAATACAAATGTATTAAAAAATCTTGAAAAGTTGGTTTTCCATACTCAAAAAAGAGACGATCTGTATGTGAGTGTGTGATAAAATGTTGTCTAAATACACAACCGTTATAAAGTTTGGGGTCAGTAAGATTTGTGAATTTTTTTTAAAGAAAGTAATACTTTTATTTAGCAAAGACTTTAATTTGATCAAAAGTAACAGTATAGACATTTATAATGTTACAAATGACATATTTTGAATAAACACTGTTCTTTTGAACTTTCTGTTCATCAAAGAATCCTGAAAAAAAGTATCAGTTTCCACAAAAATATGAAGCAGCGCGACTGTTTTCAACATTGATCATAATAGTAAATATTTCTTCTGACGGATCATGTGACACTGAAGACTGGAGTAATGATGCTGAAAATTCAGTGTTGCATGAATAAATTGCATTTTTAAAATATATTCAAATAGTAAAGTTATTTTAAATTATAATAACATTCCATAATATTAATGTTGTCACTGCACTTTTGATCAAATAAATGCAGCCTTGGAGAGCATAAGAGACTTTTTTCAAAAACAAAAAAATCTTTCCAAATTTTGAAGGATAGTAGCTATTAGTAAACATTCATCAGCTGAACAGGAAAGTTTAATCAGAGGTAGAGACGGCTATTAAGTTTTTTTTTTTTCCTGATGAATTGTTAATGATAAAACCAGGAATCTGAGTCAATAGGGTGAAACTGATTTCATGATTCATTGGTTTCACTTTGAGAGTATTAGAATACATTCTGCCAAGTGTCCTTATTATGAAGCACACAATAACCTTTTCCATTTTACAAAAAACATTTGTGGAACAGTGATGTATTATTTTCAGATATGCATTGCTTAGAAGAATACAAAGATCTCAAAGCAGAGTTGATTAAGAGCTCTTTTAATTTCCTGTCTGGCCGCACATGTACCTGAATATCTCAGTGCAAACGCTTTCATAGATGCTCAGCACACGTGTGAGTAGAGTTGATGTTCATTTATTCCCGTTTTATGCCGTATGTCTTTAACTGTAGGATCTAGGAACTGACTGCTGACAGAATGAAGAGGTCTCTGACCGCGAGTGTGTGTCTGGGGTGGGTGGGGGTGTGTAAACTATACCTTATGGGGACAGAATGTCCCCAGAAAGATCAGTAGCACCTCAATGCAGTACATAAGATCCAAGGGGCGGAGTTGGATCCAGATCCGATGGGCGGAGTTGGATCCAGATCCGAGGGGCGGAGTTGGATTTCCTCTCACTGCATTCTGATTGGTCGACAGGTTCCTAGCGTTTCTCACAGGTTCGCGTTTAAAGTCTGTGTAGAGAGAATGGTGTCGTCTAAAGCCCCGTTCACACCGCCAGCGATTTTGTCGCTGTGTGTCGCTAGTCTCTGTACTGTGAAGTCGCTTGTGGGCGTTGGTAGTGCTGTCGCTCTAATGTTATTGGTTGACTGGACGTCTGGCCATATCTATACTAAATACCATCACAAGTGATAACTAACTTTATATTATTTTAATTTGACTAGAAATTATAGGCTCAAAAGAAACAGTATGCTGTTGGGAGAGTGTTTTTATATTCCCATAGCAGTGTTCAGTGGATTAAATCATTTACTAGATTAACGATCGATCAAGCAACAAATTAAACTCACTCATACGGTCATAAATGATTAAAACGTCATTCGTATTTGACAAATAATACAGTTTCTTGTCTCTAATAGTCAACACAATGCAGGGGAAACTGTAAAGTGAACTGCAGCAGTGCTAAACTTGCATCAAAAATGTACAACACTCGAACTATAAATGAATTAAACTCACTGAGACTGTCGACAGTTTCTTTTCCATGCATCATTTTTATTATATCCATGAATGTGGTTACAGTCAAATCATATAAAACAGTGAAATCGCCCTCGAACTCTGTCTTGCCTGCACTCGAGACGGTGACGTAACGTGAGCTCCACTGAAAGTCTTCTTTCCTATTGGTTGTCGCTCGCGAAAATCGCTTCTCATTTGCATAAAGTTGAAATTTCTGAACTTTTGTCGCTTGTCTCCTGTCGCTTGACACGCCCACATTCTGTCGCCAACGGTCACTGTCGCTCGTGTCGCCGGAAGTCGCCAGCGCTCAATTGAAATGAATGGGATCTTGTCGCTTTGTCGCTGCGTGTCGCTGGCGGTGTGAACGGGGCTTTAGCGGCCCCTAACAAATGATCGTTGCGACGGAAGCGAATCAATCAAAACTAACTTTAGCTGGAAAATAATTTTATTAAAGAACCGCTATAAAGCCAAAACCATCTCCATTTCCTATAAAGTTTATCTCTGTAAAGCTGCTTTGAAACAACACTGTTAAAAGCGCTATATAAATGAAGATGATTTGACTTTTGACAGAAAAACAAACTTGCTGAAAACAAATCTTATTTAATGAAGTTTAAAAAGTTACAAACATTGTAGTTTGTACATTGTGTGAATGTGATTTTTTTTTTCATTTGAAAAAGGGTTTTATTATCCAAAAAAATTAATAAGCGTTTAATAATCCAAAACAAAAAGATTGATTAAAAATTCTTACATTTCATCTTCCCTGAAAAGCATGGAGTTCCTTGTTACATGCAAGAATAAATATATCTTAAAAAGAAATGTATTCTTTGATTGGCTGATCTTTTACCCCTCTCAGTAGTCCACATGCACTTTGATTTCAAATATTATAATATTAATAAGTAGGCGCATCTACTTTTGAGTAATATTAAATCAAGTTTAAATTCAAGTAGAAAATATGTGTGCTTTTCCATTGATTATGCAACTGTAAGTGACTAAATTATAGCAGCACTAATTTTAAACTTATAAATGACTTCACAAGGGAATCTGACTTAATTTACATAACATAAGAGCATCTCACTTACATAAATGCATGAACAATTCATTACCAGCACAATTAAATAGGGGGAAAAAAAACGTTTATTAACACACTAGGTAAAACAGACATTTTGAAAACAGTAGGGAAACTTTGAAGGCAAAACATAAGGAAAACCACATTGGGAGCACACGCAGAAATGACACAAACATTACAGGGAAACCACCGGACATTCACAATTAACTATTCATCCTTTCAGGTCAGCACAGATCTGGCAGAACTCGCTGCAGAAGTCTGGGTGGGTGTCTTCACATATTATTTTAAAAAGTTCCCCCTTTCTTCCTCGACCTCCATATCCTGTGGGTTAGCAAAGAAAGCAAATATTTCAATGATCATTATTTTTAAAATGTTTTAATTCATCATTGAAAGTAAAACACTCCATGGCAACAACTAACAATGCATACCTGGAGTGCAGTGTTTGCCTAACCTGGCTAGTGGGTAACTTAGCGTGGCTAACCTGGCTAACTAGATAGCTACCTAACTGACAACACCACATGTTAGCTTACCCTAGCTATAAACATATGAACATACCAACAGTATTATCCAAAGCTAATTAGTTTAGCTAAATAGATAGGCCACCTCTACACGTGCGTGCTAACGTTAACGCTACAAACGACCTAACTTACCATTAATGGATGACAGTTTAGCGGACTAGTTAAACATGTCTTGGTGTTATCAAAAAGTATGGACACTGTCAAAACTTTAACATATATTTAAGTGTGATCATTACTTAAAGACGCACACTAAATTATTAATCTATCTCGACTATATTAGTAATCAAAATGTAGACTTACATTGATGAGAGCAAACAATGATGATCACCGATATGCTGGTTCATCTGGTGGTGGTGGGGCTGGGGCGAGGGGGCGAAGTATATATAGTGGGAGGAGTTGGATCTGGATCCAACTCCTCCCAGTGGATTTCATGTTCTGCAGTGAGGACCTTCTCAGAAAGATGGCAATATCCAAAATCTTGTCCTTTTTTTGGTTCCCATGAGGAGTTATTTTTCTGAAAATGTAAAAATGCAGTTTTCTCTGATGGGGGTGTGGTTAGAATTTTTACAGCGTTTTACATTTTGTATACAGCAAATAGTGAGGTTCAAAAAACTTTTTCTTGACATCACCAACCCTAAAATATACATAACCCCGCCCCCGGGAACACACAGTCCATGTTGAGAAGAGGAAGAGCTGTTGTATAAGAGTACATTTGTGAGTCAGCTCAAACTTTAGCATAAGTCACTCTGTGTGCATCTCACAACAGTTTCTATATGAGCGATATATAGATTACCATGACAGAATATGCTAATTGAAGATAGTCAACTCCACATCAGCAACATACATTCATCAACTAACTATTCAGAGACGTCCTGTTGCTTCTACATGTTGTCACTTCTTCTTGAGTCTCTCCATCTTTGTCTGACTCCGTTTTAACATTAAAGGCAGAACAGTTTCTGTAATTTTAGTGTCTGCGTGAGGTAATCACAGCTGCTAACGAGCTCTTGAAACCCCGCCCTCTGCAGCAGCTCATTTGCATTTAAAGAGCCAGGCACAAAACGGTACGTTATTGCAAACCCTCAAAAAGTGACAAATTTAACATGCTTTATATCTGTGGGGTATTTTGTGCTAAAACTTCACACACACACTCTGGGGACATCAGAGATTTATTTTACATCTTGTGAAAAGGGCATTTTACCACCCCTTTAAATATTTATGTTTAAGTATGTTTATAGACTCTTAAAAATAAATGTTCTTTATTGTCATTGATGATTTCATGA
This sequence comes from Phoxinus phoxinus, assembly GCF_949152265.1. Taxonomy (NCBI): domain Eukaryota; kingdom Metazoa; phylum Chordata; class Actinopteri; order Cypriniformes; family Leuciscidae; genus Phoxinus; species Phoxinus phoxinus. The sequence goes on along the minus strand of NC_136890.1, from coordinate 29,327,713 downwards.
AGAACATCCACTGAACCTTTCCATTGCTCAAAAGGTTCTTTATTTGTGGAAAACAGAGTTTTAGATTATTAAAATGTTCTTCACACTACTAAAAATGCTTCTTTCAGAACTGATCACTGAAATATTCTCAGAAAATTTTCTGCTATTGCATCTCTGTGAAAACCCCCTTTTTGAACTTTTATTTTCAAGAGTGAAAATTCCAATACAAATTTTTGATATTGATAATGGGATGTTTTTTGGAATATCTCAGATCACCAGGTTTTATTCATGTCCATTTCATTGCTTATTTTCAGTTCCAGTTTTTCTTTGTTATACTGAAAATATAAATATAAAAAAATTATTACATTATAGAATAGAAGCTTGGTCTTATGCTTTGGACTTGCTCATCACCAGCAGCATTTATCACCAATGATAACTGTTGCTTAGAGCAATAACAGATTGCAAGCAGCATTAGCATTTCTGCATTGCATATTTTCAGCTGCATATGTTTTTCATTCGAGGTGAAATCTAGAGAAGATGAAATGTGGGTTTGATGTCGTCTGGAGGCAGCTAGCTCTTGTTTCCCCTACAAAGACCCTCGATGCTATTTCAGTGGCCACATTGGAATAGAAATACCACAGGATCACACAGAACATTTGTGCAGGGCCGACGTTGGATGCTCCACGTTGTGTAGGAGTATGGATCTGGATCAGCTTGTTTTGTAACGTTTAAAACATAAAGATGTAAGGAAATAGACGTGGAGGGAGAGAGAGTGGAAACAGTTTTACCTGAAACACATTAGCATAAATGTGTGTGGACTCACACAGAAATCATTTCGTCTACTGTTGTATTCATGGTTTTCCTCAGAGGTGGAACAGTGTGTTTATAATGTTTGAGTTGCTAAACTCCCAATTCCTTTGAAGGTTTTTTGTTGTTGTTGTTATTGTTTGTGGAAAACCTTCATCCAAAATCTGTTGTTCCAGCAGATTCCAGAAAGCAATGCAGTCAGTGCGCCGCTTCAGGCCTTAAAACCATTAAAGCAAAGTAAACACGAGGTGCCTACAACCAGACCTTCTGATAACAACAATTCAATTTAAAACAAAGACACAGAAACCTGTTGTGCTGTTTTGGAGGTGGCTGTGGAATCAGCAGGTATATGCATCAGAAGTGTAAAATGTGTTTTCAAGGTTGTTTTTGCGATAATAAATATTGTGCATTTTTCATCATTTTTCTTTAGAACATTTACATCCTCAAGAGAAGAACTTTTGCTGTATTGCATTTTCAACATAATAATCGAGGCAGAAGCAGTAGGCGAGTCCTTGAAAAAGCAATTAAGGTGAGATATAAAAAAAATGTTGATTTCTACCATGTACATACCGTTTTACAAATCAGTTACTAAGTTTTGGTGTTATTTTATGTTATATATTATATTATATTAATCATATATTGAAGTGTAATGAAAAACTTTGCTTAGTCGTATTTAATTTGATCTATTTGAAGAATTTTAGGCTACAAAAAATGTATTTATATTTGATACACTACTGGTTTTGAAGTTTTTCCTACTTACAAAGCATGTAGAGGTCTGTCATTTTACAAAAATCCAGAAAATCACATTGTATGATTTTTAAATAATTAATTTGCATTTTATTGTATGACATGTATTTGATCACCTACCAACCAGTAAGAATTCCGGCTCTCACAGACCTGTTCGTTTTTCTTTAAGAAGCCCTCCTGTTCTCCACTCATTACCTGTTTTAACTGCACCTGTTTGAACTCGTTACCTGTATAAAAGACACCTGTCCACTCACTCAATCAAACAGACTCCAACCTCTCCACAATGGCCAAGACCAGAGAGCTGTGTAAGGACATCAGGGATAAAATTGTAGACCTGCACAAGGCTGGGATGGGCTACAGGACAATAGGCAAGCAGCTTGGTGAGAAGGCAACAACTGTTGGCGCAATTATTAGAAAATGGAAGAAGTTCAAGATGACGGTCAATCTCCCTCAGTTTGGGGCACAATGCAAGATCTCTCCTCGTGGGGCATCAATGATCATCAGGAAGGTGAGGGATCTAGCCCAGAACTACACGGCAGGACCTGGTCAATGACCTGAAGAGAGCTGGGACCACATTAAAATCCTGCAGCCCTGCTCAAGCCAGCGCATGTCCAGGCCCGGCTGAAGTTTGCCAATGACCATCTGTATGATCCAGAGGAGGAATGGGAGAAGGTCATGTGGTCTGATGAGACAAAAATAGGGCTTTTTGGTCTAAACTCGCCGTGTTTGGAGGAAGAAGAAGGATGAGTACAACCCCAAGAACACCATCCCAACCGTGAAGCATGGAGGTGTAAACATCATTCTTTGGGGATGCTTTTCTGCAAAGGGGACAGGACGACTGAGGGGATGATGGATGGGGCCATGTATCACGAGATCTTGGCCAGCAACCTCATTCCTTCAGTAAGAGCGCTGAAGATGGGTCGTGGCTGGGTCTTCCAGCATGACAACGACCCGAAACACAGCCAGGGCAACTAAGGAGTGACTCCGTAAGACTCATCTCAAGGTCCTGGAGTGGCCTAGCCGGTCTCCAGACCTGAACCCATTAGAACATTTTTGGAGGGAGCTGAAAGTCCGTATTGCCCAGCGACAGCCCCGAAACCTGAAGGATCTGGAGAAGGTCTGTATGGAGGAGTGGGCCAAAATCCCTGCTGCAGTGTGTGCAAACCTGGTCAAGAACTACAGGAAACGTATGATCTCTGTAACTGCAAACAAAGGTTTCTGTACCAAAAATTAAGTTCTGCTTTTCCGATCTATCAAATACTTATGTCATGCAATAAAATGCAAATTAATTACTTAAAAATCATACAATGTGATTTTCTGGATTTTTGTTTTAGATTCCGTCTCTCACAGTTGAAGAGTACCTATGATCAAAATCACAGACTTCTACATGCTTTGTAAGTGGGAAAACCTGCAAAATCGGCAGTGTATCAAATACTTGTTCTCCCCACTGTATTTTACTATGCCCTGTAATATTTAATTTGATCTATTTGAAGAATTTATGTACAAAACAATATATTTGTTTTATTTAATTAATTTAAATAATATTGTGTTATGTTGTGCAAAATGTAAAGAAAATATTTAATTGTGTATATTTAAATATTTAATTTTATTTAATTTTGACCTATTTGAAGAATTTTATGCCTCAAACTATATTAATATAATTTAAACAATATTACACATTCCAGATCATTACATTTCTGAGCCTATGTAAATCTTCATGTACACTGGCTGCTATTTTCCAATTTAAATTGTATTCTTCATACGGCTTTGAGCTCTCCTTGTACCGAAAAAGAAACTATATTTTTCATTGTTTGGGACAATAAGTATTCTTCGGAGCTTGACATTAGAGTTTAGTAAATATAAGGCCTGGTCATTGAGGTGCATCACAATAATGGCTTTTTGATCATTTCATTACCTATATATAAACTGATTTTCTTTCAGACTAGACTAGATAAAACTTCATCTCAACTCCAGTAGCAGCACCATGTGACCTTGAGAGCCGGCCACACGTTTCTTTTCACCCCCTGTGATTTCGAGAAAATGAGGGAGAGATTTGGCCATGTATCAGTTATTATCACAGACGACTGCATCGCTACATTTTAATGAGAGATATCACCACGTTCCGGAGCGTTTGATGAGCATACTGTGTCGAGTGTTTCTTTCTTCTGTAAAGAACTTCCTATTTACTGCTATTAATGCAGCTGTAATTATTCACTCCCAGATTATTCACTCCCAATACTTCCGCAATAACGAGCTCAACATGATTAATGATTGGTCGGCCATTGTCCGCAAAGTACGTTCACTAATCATTGGAAGTGTAAGAAGAAAAAAAAAAGCTATTAAACAATGCAAATCAAACCACATTCCTCAAACCAGCTCGGTTCCACTGTTCGGGCTGATAGCGGAGAAATTGCAGATAACTCCATTAGAGGGAAGAATTGAAAATACGATAAAGCGGAGAGGCTGATGTATGATGTTTCCTCTGGCTGCAGGTTCCGATAAAGAGCTCATTTCCAATGAAAGAAGCACTTGACAGAGGCAATTTTGCTGTTTTAACGAACACTGTCATTAACAGGCGTGAGATAAGAAACACAAGTGATTGCCCATAATGCCATCCTCAAAACGCACTATTATGCTCTGTCATTAACAAAAATCTCATCTGATAGAATAGCGTGATCGAATAAAGATGTAAAGCATAATGTTTTTTTAACATCTGAAATTTCTTAATGGCTACGTTCCTTTTGGCTCTTAAACCAGACCGTGTGTTACTTTATTTCTATTTATTGTGCTCTTAGTTTTCCAGCATTTCTGTTTGTTCTTCTTCATCTCAGCATTATTTGTAAAGAGGAAGACCACAGAAGTTATTCCACTGTAAGTCACAGCTTCATCCAAATGAGGAAGTGACTGCAGTAAAACATTTTTTCTTTAAATGGGATTTTGTGCGTCTAAATGTGTTGTGCATGTAGGTCAGTTGCTTATTAAAATATATATATATTATTGATGACTTTATAACAACAACATCGAGTCATTTGAGTTTTATTTTATCATTGATTTGACCTTGGAAGCTTTATTCTGTTGTTTGTCAGCACTGACAGCCTGGACGCTTCCTAATTACAAATCATTTTGTCATATTATCATCCCTTAATGAAAGTCATAATTCTGAGTAAGTCACAGACCTTTCTCATAAAGTAATATGAATGTGTAATAAATCCTAAATTGTCATTCTTATAATTACAAACACAGATGGCCAATACAGAATCTCGCTAATCAAAACCAATTTGCATCTCAACCCTATTTTTGTGCTGGGCTGATGACAAGTTTCATAGATTTGACCCTATAGTTTGTTTGTTTCTCAAATATGAGTGGAATGAACATTCAACATTAGCAGACAATGAGTAAACTTAACAATTTTGTTGCTCGTTGTTTCATAATTTTGTTTGTCTTATGTATCCACACAGCTTCATCAGTAAAGCTATTATGTTAGATTTAAGTCAGTGCTGTCAAATTGATTAATCGCGATTAATTGTATCTGTGTTTATATTTCTAGGTGTGTATATATATACCCTGTGTGTGTGTGTATGTGTGTGTGTATATATGTGTGTGTGTGTGTGTGTGTGTGTGTGTGTGTGTGTGTGTGTGTGTGTACACTTTTTTAATATAAACACAAACTTTTGTTAGATGCAATTAATCGATTTGACAGCCCTAATTTAAATATATATATTTTATGTATATTTATATATATTCACAATATATTTATATGTAGCATATTTACGCACAATCTCCCATTTAGTAGAAATGTGGTTTATCACATATGTATTATATAATAATTATTTATAATAAATATTAATAATATATTTTAATAATAATATTTATGATTAATAATAATAGATAAAGAAAGAAAAGGTATCTGTGGTAAATAATTTTTCACGCATTTATTTAAAACATATTAATACTACTTTGCATTTTCCTCAAAAAATTAAACTGAACATATTAAGCAGTTAATTGCAAAGAGTTTTTTAAGAGCCCTAATATAATTTTTTTAATTTTAAAGCCATAATTTTTGTTTTATAGGTTTAACAAAAGTGAAATCTCTCCAGGTAGGAACACGTACCCCTGGTTGAGAATCACTAGTGTGGCTGACATTAACATATACTATATTCATATATTCATTGCAGAAGAGACTAATAGCATCCATTATGCGCTTCTACATAATTGTTTTTTATACAGTAATTGGATTGCATTTATTCCCACTTCTTACAAATTGGCAGAAAATGTCAGCATACAGATTGTGTTGTGGCAGCACAGTTCCGCAAAACCATAACTGAGGACCAACAGCAGAAAGTGATGAAACTGAAACAATAGATGCAAAGGCACGGCCACAGTTGTAAATATTGATTGCCGTAGACTCGGGTCTGTTCTTACCGCACTCTCGCAAGAGTAATGATGTTCCACGGACAGCCAAATTGTGGTATTTCTTTCAAGGCGCGAGGTAGAGGATGCTAATAATGAAAAGCAAAGTTAACCGCACAAACACTAACCATATGCTGCCTCTGCACGGATGAAATGCTGTGATTCCATGTGGATGGGTATCCAGACATCTGCCATGGAGACACCGGATCGGCTCAGTTCTCTCCGAGCGACAGAGTGGTGACATAGCTAAAGAAGGCACTTCAACTCTCAGACCATTAAAATGAAGGATGAACGGCCCGGGGGCTGATGACAGAGGGTCTTTTTTAATAGACTTTGGTGCCAAAGGTCTTCCTGTGCTGTCACGCTCTCTCGTCCTGAAGAATAACCCGCGTCACCTTTGTGAGATCATTGGTAAAGTTGTCATCAACATCAGATAATTACGTCCGCGTTCACTGTGAACATTTTCCATGGGACCCTGATGGCGTGAGCGTGTCCCCTCAGCCCGCAAATGAGGCTGGTGGTTGTAGGGTCTGGGTCTGAATTATTGATATGGTTCTGTATGAGTGGGGAGTTTTTAACGACGGTCATTTAGAAGATGGAGAGGCATCAGCAGGGCGCTAAATCTGACAGCGTGCTCCACAAACAGCGACTTTATTGGCCGCACAGATGGCCCGTGTGTACTGACTTCAGAGCGCCAGACACACTAACACACACACACACACGCATACAGAGGGCTAGGATACAATATATGAAATTAGATTTGTGTTGATGTGTGATAATGCATTTAGATATATTTGCACGGTATGTTTCAAGGTTTGGGTCAAAAGAGAGCATTTTGTTGCATTTTCTCCGGCATGTTTTCTTTTCTGCGAGGAAGTGGTGCTGGTTTCAGATGATTGCTTTTTAAGGGCTGCTAGTCACGTTTCTGCGCTCAGATGCTCTCTAAAATATGGCTTGGGTGTCATCTGTTGTTTACTGTTCTGTAGCCCATCCTAAAGAAGACTAGAAGAGGGCAAATCGATGGAGAAATGACTTCTGAAAAAGGCTTAATGGACATTTAGGATGTTTGATTAGTAAGTTTTCCAGTGTACATGAAGGGATTGTTCACCCAATATTTAAAATTCTCTCATCATTTACTCGCCCTCATGCCATCCCCGATGTATATGACTTTTTTTCTTCCGATAAACAGATTTTTTTATTTTATCTCCATATAATGCAAGGGAATGGCTGCTGCTTGGTTGACACATGAAAAACCATATCGTGACCGCAATGCATACATCGCCAGTGGGTGAATCAATGTCGCACGTGAAGAAGAACACCACTTCTCACACCACTGTGTCACCACAGTCCTCTTGTGAATACTCGCATGGTAGTAGACCGGAATGATTTATAGTTTATAAAGTTAAAAATATATGCATTTTTCTTACACACACGTATAGTTTGCCTTCAGAAGACATTGATTCATCCACTGCAGTCGTATAGATTACCGTCACGATTGTTCTCAAGCGTCATCCGAGCGACACCCATTCAGTGGCATTCATATGGACTCAAATTTTTTGTTTGTGTGCATCTGAAGAAAGAAAGTCATAAATATTGGAGATAGCATGAGAATGAGCAAATAATGAGAGAATATTTTTTTTGGTGAACTATCCCTTTAAAGAATAGTTTACCGAAAAATAAACAATTTTGTTATGTTCTCACTCATACTATTGTAAAGCTGTAAAAGATAATTTTTTGGCTCATGTTAAAACTGCCTTTTTTCCACATTAAAACAATGTTTTTTCCACTTCCAAAAACCTTCAGGTGTGGAGTCCCTACGGGGACATGGTTGTGGGACACCAAAAGCATTGGCAAAAAAAATGTTTTTCTCCCAACTCAATCTTTTTCTTCACCATGTCCCTTTAAGGGGCTGCGTATACAGATACCAGGGGCCGCCAAGCTCCAAAAAGGACACAGAGGCATAATAAAAGAGTCCAAAAGAGGAGAAAATGTATATCCCACAAGTCGTATGAATACTTATATGGTGTCTTTTTGTCCTTTTGTCATTCTTTGAAAGGAAAAGAGCAACATTTTTCAAGATATAATCTTTTGTGATCCATGAAAGGAAGTCATACTGGTTCGGAAAGACAGGGTGAGTAAATAATAATTTTGTTTCTTTTTCTTTCACATTGCTGGCAAAGGATGGGGATTTTTTTTTCTTCATGCCATTAGCAAAAGGAGAAAAAAAAAAAAAAGAGTCTAATGGTGGTTTGGCGTGAATGTTGAAAGATGCGAATGGATGTTACACCAGCAGTGCAGCACAGAATACCAAAATATGGAGATGAAGCACTGTACCTGGTCTTATCTCCCAGGGAATGACGTGCAGATTTTGGGAGGGAGAGAGAGAGTGAGAGAGAGGAAAAACAACACTGAGAGCACAGTAGAATTTGCATTGAAAAAAAAGAACTTGACTCCATTTGACATTTTTTGTGGTGTGTTTTGTGCAGCATTCTCATGTCAATCACTCCAGCTTGTAGAATATTGCTATGAATCACCTGAGGTATGTGTCTGTTAATCTCTTTATGATGTATGATCTTTTCTTTGTAATGCTTATTTGTGGGATGATTGTATATAACACCATTTTTTAAACCCGCATTACATAATCGTATACTTATTCCTTTTTTATTCTGATAAGTTTGATGGATTGTGATCCTGTTTAATAAAGCCAATGGAAATGCTGTTGTTTAAATCATCCTGTTTGGTTAATGCTCACTACTCTATGCACATTGCATTATGAGTTTTTTTTTATGGGCTGATATTATATGCATATATTCACTAATATAAAAGAAGTCGTTCCATTTATTTTTGTATCTAATCCTGTATAGTATTCATATACATAATTCATATTAGACTCTTGGTTGCAATTCCTGTCACTACCCTATACTATGTTAGGCTACAAGATTTTGTACTTTGCAAATATTGCTGGGTCATTCCACAAAAGGTGTGTTTTGTGTAAACAATGACTATGAAAAAAAAGTGCTATTGTCATTTATTTTATTAACAATTGACAATTAAGTGTCTTCTCTTTTGTATCTTTTGTTAGTTTGTTTTTGTCAGTAGAGATGATCTGAAGGTCAACCTGTGCCCATGAACAGTAGGCTAAACAACTGATATTTGAAAACTGGATATGTGTAGAAAGCTATGTAGAAATATCAACATAAAAGTATCTTCCTTAGTAGGACGGCTGTGACTAAATCAACTGTCAACTTGTTTTGTTGTTGTTGTTGTTGTTTTTAAAGGCATGGTTATGTAAATATATTAACATTTTTTATTTAGCTAAGACATTTCCATTTAAAGACTGTCTTTTTCTGATAGATTGGCAAAAAACGTTATTTAAAAAAAGAAAATTTACTTCAAACATAGGCTTTTCAAATTGGAAAGCAAGCATTTCGTTGAATTTCAGCATTATTGTTTAAAAGAGATCTATCTACAGTCCCGAAGGAATGATTCTAATGAACCGATTCTTGTTAGCGACTCGAACCCAGACGACGCGTCGCGACCAACAGGCCTATAGTTCGATTCCCGAGGGAGCGACTCTAAAGAGCCGGTTCTTTTCACTGAATCTTAACGCATACAGCGCGACAAGTATGCGATTCACGAATATTTAAATGAGTATATTAGTAGCCTATCTTAGTTAATTGGTGTTGTACAAAACGTGAAATGATTTGTTAAAGCCAGAACTTAACCTTACAAGCCTACTCACACAAATCGGAAACAGACATTTTAACCCCATAGGCAATTCCAGAAGGATAGGCTATTTGGTTTGAAAACTAGTTTTAGGACCACAAACTGAACAGTTCCATTGCATTTCTCATTGTTCAACACTTCTTCCTTAAAAGTAGGCCTACTAAATGAAACGTTAAGGAACCGATATAGTTAAATTCCTTACGGTCCCCATCCCTTCTCCCCACATGTGTGTGTGTGTGCGCGCGCGTGTGTGCTTGTGTGCGCGCGTGCTGGAGGAGGGAGAACTCGGCTCTAAATCCAGCCACGAATCACGGAGAATGCGCGCGAAATGCTTCACTGCTGTTCTCTGTAACTCCACAGGGCAGATTCTGTATGATATTACTGCACGGACGGGTTTGGGAACGTCGGAGTGACATAGAAGAAGACGCTTTTCTGAAGACCCAAAACCAAACCGAGCCTCCCTCTCGAGCTCATCTACAGTCATCATCCGTACATTCTGGACCTGTTACCACTGGACTGGTACCACTGACCATTTCACCCTGTGTGGATACTTCTCCAGACCGCAGAGGATTCGCGCAGTTTCCAACGGACCATATTATGACTCATTTTACTTTGCTTGAATGAGTTCTCCATCAATTTTATTTGCTTTGATTTTCGACCATAATACATATTATATTGTTACATTTTTAATTGATCAAATAACAATTAAAAAATGACTTTTTAATGCCCCTCCCTTCAAATTAAATATTTTAATGCGTTTTATGAGATGCGTAAAATGGAAACCACTGCGCGTAAATTCACGTCGGATTAACTGTCTCTTCGCATCCCGGCCACATACCCGTGAAAATCTATGGAAGTAGCCGAGTTTGCTTTGAACTTGCTTTAGGCTGGGTGCCGGGAGTGTTTTCTGCGGGACGTAGCGAGGATGCAGTCGGGGATGCGGGCGCTCTGTGCCGGCGGAGGCGCGTCTCTCTGCTGCCTGCTCATGCTGTGGATGATCTACACGCACATCCTGAAAGAAGGCAAGTGTTGAGCATCCCTATACATGACTTTCACTATGGTAACGGGGCAACCAAATAACCTCATATTTTTCTATGCGTAGGCTCACATTCTGTCCTTATAAAGTTGCTTAAAAAAAACACAAGTCAGATTTCTCCGAGACAAGCTTCTGTCCCTTAACACCCAGGGGGAAAACATAGTGTGTAGGACAGAAACAACTCCTCTGAGAGACCCTGGAGAGCTTGTGACATTATTATGGAAATCTATAGCATAATATGGAGGGCATGCTTCACAACCCAGAGGAAAATTGTATTGCTTGGGGGTTGCTCTTCATAGCTCAGGGGATTTATTGGAGATCTCATTTACTGTATGCAACTTTGTCTCAGAGGTTTCTCCTTGAGACATGCAGTAAGATTGTAGTAGGTACAAAATAAATGTGGACCACAAATGTAAAGAATTTAATGAGGAATTTTTAAGACCTCTGACGGCAGACTTGAGAAATCGGAGAACAATTTGTGTCATTGTAGAGATTTCTCTTTGAGAATCAGTTGAGACCTCATTTGTGAATTTCCTTAATTTGAATGGCTTATAGGGCTGCATCATGTATGTCAGAATATTTGTACCGTGAAGCTATGGGTCATGAAGTTCTTCTACTTCTAATGCTGTGGATGATTTGTTCAGGGACCACTGCTTTTGTGTGCATGCATTCGCATCAATGCCTACTGATATGCATCACACACATGTTTTGTTGCTTGTGTGTGCATGTCTGTCCGGCGTTTCCCTGTGTGTTCTAGAGGTAATGAAGAGGACAGTCATGATTTGAGTCAGGGGTAAGAATGTGACTCATTTGATAAGCTAACTGGCCTAAAAAGGCACTGGGAGGCATGTCAAACATGGCACAGCGTTTGTGTGCTGATGTGGAAGTTTTGCAGATGGCTGTCAGTGCATGGTTTTTGTCAGGGGGGGTTGAGATAAGATAGGATATAATAAAAGATATTACAGACATTAACACTTCATCTCACGGTGGCGTCTTAGCACGGTAATACTGCAGATTTATGGGCACCCTGATGCACAAATCCTCACGTTTAACTGAGACATTCAGAGCACTAAACGTTAGTAGGCGGAAACTGGCGTCTTGTTTGAGGGATCAAACACCCCTTCTAGATCTTCTCTGTTAATGGCTGAGCTTTATTTGGGCTTCATGGCCTATAGCTCAATCTAGGGAGGGGAAACTCCTTTGCTAAAATACATTATGTTCTTCGGACCACCAAGAAGAAACTAGAAATACCAGAGGGCCTGAAATCTTTGCATGACGTCCAGCTACAGAGGCTGATAAAGCAATCATCAAATGTCACTGAATCATTTTACGTGCGTGTTTTACAGGCAAGATGAGAGGATTTTTCTGCCATGAAGTTTTTGTGATAGACAGACAGACAGACAGACAGACAGACATCGCTCAAATAATTTGAAAAGCATCACTTAAATAATTTGGACTTGGAAGGATTTTATGTGAAAAACAAATACAAGACTATTGGATTCTTTCCTTCCTGTAGTATTTTTTATGTTGTTTTGGCCCCATTCACTTTTATTGTGGACAAATTTAGTTTAATTTAGTTAACCTTCTACGGAGTCCTGCTCATGACATGCAGACAAATATATACAGTATACATATCGTAGCCACAAATTAAGAATTCATTCTCTTGTTTAAATACAAGTTAAGAGTTCGTTCCTACGACTTATTAATTTGTTCGCTCGTTTTAGTAAATCATGGCCACGTTGAACTAATTTGTTCCCTCGGTTTGATTTAACATATCAAGGGAATGAATACAACGTGGCCACGATTTACTAATAAGAGAAAGGAATTAATTCAAGGATATTTTTTTTTTTTGTGCAGAGCTCTGTAATACATTTATGCATTGCATTGAAGAATTTTTTTACATATTTCTTTATATAATTTTATATACATCATATACTTGATATAAGTCGTACATGTTTAAAGATGACATAAGGCTGTAAGTAATGACAGAATTTCTGTGTGAACTGTGCGTTTAAGCGACATGATTTTCTTCAATAGCTGGATGAAATGACAACTTTTGATTGCTGTGATGCTATTGTGGTGGCCTTTCATTTCTATAATGATATCCGTGACCCTACTGAAGTTGTGTGTGTGAGATATTGATCGATCAATGTGTGTGACCATCGAGCTTTGTCGCTGTTTGGCTCCGAGTCATTTACAGATGAAAGCATGTGGCTTCGAACGAGGCCTTGACCCTTCAAGCACCATCGGCATGTGATGAAAAACCCTCATCGCTCTTGTCCTTTTAATGGCCTTTTAAAAGATCCATCGTACAGATGCACATTATTATACTACTTTAATTGTGGTGAGATGTAAGTGATACGGAGATGTGTGTGTCTTTGTGAGCCAGCAGCGTGTGTGTTATAGTCGTGATTTAATTATGCCGTTCTCCCAGGCCAGAGCTGTCATCCCGAATCACAACCGAGCTGCTGTGATGACATCACCGATAATGCACAGAGCGTTTTCATCACTGATGCCCGGCGTACAGAGAGGGACAGTGACGAGATGAGCGATTTACAAGATTAAAATCAATTGTCAGGAGTCCAATTAAAAATTCTCTCCTCTTCCATTCGGTAATTCCCCGGTAAGCTCAGCGCAAAAGATTAGTCGTCTGTTAAATATTGGTGAAAGAAAGGTTTCATTGAGCACCTTCACTGAGCGTTCAAACTAATGCCTGTGCAAATTTGATTCAGCTGCTTTTTTATATGAGGTGCAAACAAGCTTCTCTGCATGTGCAGGCTGTTAGGACACAAGCTCATGTCACCGACTGACGTCTCCCATGCTCCGAACGCTGCCCTGCACATCAGAGATACTGCTCGGGTTGGGTATAGGTGATGATGTGGGACATTTTTCTGATGTTAAGGCACTTTCTCTTTTAGCTTAATATGCAGAGACAACTGTAAGGTGCTATTAGGTTGATTTCAAGGAGTTCTAATAAACCTGGAGAGCTATCCATCATTCCCATTCATCCGAAAGGCCGTTGCTCGGCTGGTGTATGGCGCCTGGATGCCGCTGCCTTTGCTTCAGTTCCAGAAAGATTTTCTGAGCCAATCACCTGAGCTGTATATGCCTCTGATCCTTCTATATTAGCCACCTTGCAACAGACTGGGAACACATAAGTCTGTTTCATGCTGTTAAGAGCCCTGTGAGAAAAATAGGTCACTTGTGAAACATCTACAATAATAGTGAATGCCTACTTGTCAATGGGCGCCACAGGGCCATTAGATGTTAGAAACTTTTATTTAATTTTTTTTGTTTCAATTTGTCTCTTTCATTTAGTTTACTCATTGTTTGTTTTTTCTAGTTTTTTTTTTTTTTTTTTTTGTATTTTAGGGCTTCATACCAAAGTTTTTACATGTCACTAGACTGTTTAAGTTTACTTAAACATTTCCCATCTATGTTTGTTTTATTTTTATTTCAGTTAATGCAAACGTCTTTTTTTAGCATACAACCTTTTTGTCAACCTTTACAGACCCTATATGAAATCAAAATCTGAATTGTGAATTTAACTGAATTGTGGCTTTTAGGTTCCTTAACTTTTAGGGCATCTATGCTAATGTTCTCCAAAATGTTGACTTTTTTTTTTTTGTAGATATCTATTTAAACGTTACAGTCGTTCTCTTCCAGGAAAACGGGCCACAAATCATTGACGAGTCATCCTGCACTAAACAGACCTTTGTCCAGTCAGATTGTCCCTCCCCATTAATTATTGAATAATTGTCCATTGTAGCGACAGCTAAACCGATATTGGCTAATTTTGTCCCATCTCAACTTCGGTTACACTTTATTTCAATAGTCCATTTAAGACATTCTAGTAACTGTAAGTAACTTTGCAACTACAAGTCAACTAACTCTCATTTGAGTATTTGTAGAATTAGTTTAGGGTTAGGTTTAGTAGAAGTTGACATTGCTTTAAAAGTTAATTCTAGTCAGTAGAATGTCTGTTAGGGAGCATCGCAATAAATATATTAAGAAGACAGTCTTCTATACTCTCACTCTAAAAAATGCTGGGTTGTTTCAACCCAATTTTGGGTCAAATATGGACAAACCCAGCCGTTGGGTTAAATTTTTACATTCGATTTTTAACCCAACGTTTGGGTTTGTCCATATTTGACCCAAAATTGGGTTGAAACAACCCAGCGTTTTTTAGAGTGTAATGACTACTAGTTGACATGTATTTGCAAAGTTACTTATAGTTAGTAGAATGTCTAAAGTGGACTATTGAAATAAAGTGTTCCCTAAACGTCTTGTTTCAATAAAAGATGTCAACACAGGACAGAAAACCTAGCTCATCTGACAATGTCATGAGGTATTTTCTGGACGTGCACTCAAGGAGGGTAATTCATCTGTTGATTCTTGGCAGGTGGAATTTCATAACCACCTTTGAAAACCACCAGCAATGATTTAAAATGGCATGATTTGTAGTAGATGTTGTTCCCTGACTGTTATCCAAAAATCCCTTTACAGACGAGAATAATTCATATTAGTAAACTTGTCTGTGTGAGAGACAGATGGAGGGTGTTTGGCTTAGGAAATGGATTTAGAGTACAAGAGAGTGATGTAATAAAAGGGCTACTGTGTGCTTTTTAAGACAGGCCCATTACCTGCAACACGTGCTTTGGTCTGTCAGGCCCTTTTGGGGGTTCGGTAACAAAGAAATGTGTGGGTCTCTCCGAGTGGCTGTGAATTCTGCCCTGACAGCTCCCCCACAAAGCGCCACCATTCGTCATGGCACAGACAGGAAATCAAAGTGCGCTTGGCTGTGGGTGTGCACTCTGGGCCAGAGAACAGACAGATGGATGAGCTGTCACCAACATCAGCGCTGCCAGTTTATTTAACAATACATTTGGAAATGTCAGTGTTCCCTCTGCGGACTTTTCGCCATGCCACCGCCGACACCTTTCGGCTTCCAACGTTAAGCTTGGGTATCAGTGGGTGGAAAGGGATGTTTCTAATTATAATGCGGCAGAAGTTCTCGGCACATCCTGCTCGAAAGCAAGAATCCAATAGTCTTGTATTTGTTTTCCTAGAGTTCTCAACAGTGCCTCAGAAGAGATTTTTAATATGAACCCAAACATCACATCAAATCCTTCCAAGACCAAATTTATTGAACAATGCTTCCATCCCTCCACCCATCCACCCACCCACCC
>NC_136890.1:29179319-29309319 GCF_949152265.1 Phoxinus phoxinus | reverse complement strand
CTCTCATGTCATTTGTGGCACACCAAAGAGGATGTTTAACACAGTGTCTGAACTGCTCTCTTCCTTCTGATGAAAGTGGATTGGGATCAGGATCTAAAAAGGATGGAAACAAGCACCATAAAACATAAAGTCTGTGTCTTCGGAGACAAAAAAACAATACAATAGCTTTGTGTGAGGAATGGACTGCAATGTAAGTTATTTTCGGAAATATATAAAAAGCCAACGGCTAAAAAAAATTACAATTTATTTTAATTTCATTACACATTAGGGCAGACATTTTGGCCAAAATTCTTTACTTCTAACTCATAAATCTATTTACATTAGTGATCAAACAAAATTATAAATTATTTAAATTGGAATGTTTTTATACTTTATTGCACTGCCTCTATGCTGATTTTAATATAAAATATTGTATTATAGTATTTTGATACTATAGCACATGTGAAACTTACTGTTACAGTTATGAGAACACAAAAATAATTACGAAAAACTTTAAAGTAAAATGTTCACACATTAGAGTATTGATAATCTGACTATTATTATTATCATTATTTTTCACCATCCATTCACCTATTCTCCAAACCGCCTAGTGTTGCAGTATTGCTGCTGTTATTTTGCATAACGGGCTCAGTAATGACATTGTGGCAATGTAAAAAAAATCTTAATTAAAATTTTTTTTAATGTTTTCTTTATACAAAATATATCAAATATTTTATCTTTTGAATTTGGTTTGAAATATAACCTGAACATGTTCTTGACAAGATTCATGACTGACATTCACTCCCATCGTGTGTTAAACTTAACACTCCCACTGATTCAAGTGATCGAAGCCCAGTGAGAGATTGCAGGGAAATGTTTTGTCTAACCCTTATCTTTTGCTGCAAACTCTAGAAAGAAACAAATGTCATCTTCCTGTCAGCTGTCCTGTGGTGTTGTGTTTGGAGAGGAGGTGGTGTTTTTGAACCGCACTAGCTTTGAGCTTCATGTTCCCTTGCAGTCGTACCCACATCTTCAGGCTGAAAGTGACACTGCAGAGCTGAAGTATAGTCTGAAGAAGAGCTGTGTTTGGTGACCCGGTCTCTGCTCTGTGCCCAGGTGCATGTAGATCCTTATCGTTTGATTCGCTCTGTCGTGTCTGGACTAAACAGGCAGAAAAAACTCCTGTCATATCAATTAACTTAACAACCTGTGATGGAATGGCTGTCAAGCTTTTGGCACATCAAACCCTCTGACTCTATCGCTTTCTCTCTTTCTTTCCATCCTGTTTTCTGTGGCTTATCTCCATCCATACCCATTCATCCTCTGGCTGTTAAACATGGGCAGAATGCTGGTTTTTACATGCCATGGATGTTCCTGGCCAGCTGTTTTCGTGGATGTGTGTGTCGTTTTGTGGGTGTTTCTTCAATTACGGGCACATTTATGTCCCAGGGGTTGGTTTTTATCAAAATTAATTTAAAAAAAATTTAATTAACTTTTTTCCCCTGTTTGTTATATGAAGGACACTCTTGGGAAATTTTTAAGATGTCTTAATTTTCCAAAATGCTTATATGCTGACTGAGTGTAATTTTTACCTTTATATTTAAATGCTAAAATTGTTTCATATAATTATTGATGTCACAGTCAAAAGACGGTTGAATAAACACTAACAGTTTTATATTTATTAAGAAAATTATTTTTGTCCATTTTTACTCAAATTAAAGCTTTTAATTAAAACTGTCAATTTTGCCTCTAATTATTTTTTTTAAGTTAGTGTTTTTGGTTTTCAAGCGTGAGCATAGAGCATAATTGAAATAAAATATGAAACGTGATATGTGAACAAAATCAAGGTAAAAACATACTTTTATCAAATATTTTTATTGCACTTAATTTCCAATCAAGCTCTAATTTCATCAAGTTTATGTTTATGGCTTTTAGAAATGACAAATACCAGAATCCGTCTGTAATGCATGTATATTTGCTGTCGGCAGACAAATCAAATTAACTAGTCCAAGTGTGTAAAGTACGAATTTATTTTCGAACAGAGCCAATAGCACCCGTACTCGAAGAAACACCTCGGTATGAAATGAAACAAAATGAAATGGGGCAAACAGAGAAGCATCAGAGAACTGAAGGAGGGGTTAATTCTCTTATCTAAATTCTGAGCTGTGGAGGATTAATGTGGGCCGTTATGGAAAGAGGTTGTGGCTCTATTTTGGAGGAGGCTGATCAGAGCGAGAGAGCGAGCGAGACAGAGAGAGGTGACCTTCAGCATTCTCCATAGTCTTTACAATAATGATGTCTGCTGGGATTTCTCATCTCCACTCAACAAGATGCCCCCATCGCCTTCAAGGTTAAAACAATTTCAATAGACTTTGCATCTGACACGTTCGGCCTGAAATTGCGTGTAAGTTTTTGCTCTTGGTGTGTAATGTTTCGTATTGTGTTGTTGCGAGAGAAAACTTTTTGGTACATAACAAGCGAGAATGAGCTGAATAGTTCACAATGCAGTGTTTTTAGTCACTAGGTAATCACATGTCCTTTGGAAAGTGTACAAATCTAGTTATATTAACAGCTCCCAGTGTTTTAAAAAATATCAAGCGTTTTCACTGTATGGGGTTGACTGTCTGTTCATTGCACATTGTGTTCAATTCCTCTGGATTCTCCCATGAAAGGCAGGTGTCTACTCGTGCTTGGCTGACCTTAACCTTGTTTTGAAATAGTAATTGTTCAGGCCGCTGGACTGTGAAACCAATTGGTCGATCCTGTAGGGAGTACAGGTTTTGCGTTCAGCATGTCTGTCTTAATCTGCTCGGTCTGTGCCGACTGTTGACCAAGCAGTAGCGGCCATCAGCTCTACACTGCTGTCTTTGCATTTCAGTGGGTCAAGTGCAAATGCCACGGGAGGGTGGGTTTGCTGTTTTTGTGCATGTTGGGGTGGAGGGTGTAAAATATGATGAAAAGCAATAAGCCGTTCAGCCCTGCAATCAGCAGCCGCTTAAAGCTAAAATCAAGGCTTCAAGATCAGAGAATATGGTGCATGAATAGAGTTTTCTGATTTCTTTTTGGGTTGTCTTTCGTCAAGCCTTGATTAAAGTTGTCCTGATGCAGTGTCGCTGGATTTTTGAGACAATAGTTAGCCATTTTGCTTCTTTTTTTTTTTTTTTTTTGGACGCTGAGATCTGATTGGCCCTCCGTTCGGTCTGATCGGAGTGAATTATTGCGCCCTTGAGATGAGCTTCCAGTGAAAAGGAATCTTAAAGCTGGAGTCAGTGGTGATTCATCACTGTTCCCAAGTTCTATTACACATATAAAAATCCCCTTTCATCACATCTCTGTTGGCTCTTCAGCGGTAACACATAAGATTAATTAATAGTGTAAATCTGCTTTATTACCATTTTTAACAGCCCGATTCATAGAGTTGTACCTGGCCACTTTTCCTTTTTGATCAAACACAAAGGAGGAGCAAAGACAGGACGTTGAGGACTGAGGATGACTTTTCTTTCTGACGTGAATTATGACTATGATTATGTATGAGACAGCTCATGCCTAGCCAGACTTTTTGAACTTTTCGTTCTTTTTCTGCGAAGCTTGCTGGTCATTGTGGTACCTTGAATAGAAGTTGTAAGCTTTGCCAGCACACTAAAAGTGTCAAAAATACTCAGCCAAGCATTTACGCTTGTCAGAGAAAGTGTCGAGGGGAAGCGGTCTCCGAGGACACGAGAGAGAGAGATTTTGCTTTATAAAAGGCTTGAACAACAATGAACACCTTAAGAGAAGTAAAAAGCTACCATTTATAAAGATTGACATTTTAAAATGGTCTCTTCTTGTAAAGACATGATGAGAAACCAAAATGAGAAAATGAGTTTTACCTCTCTCTGATGCTATGCTACCTTGCCTATTCTGGTTTATTTCAGATGTCTAGTAAATTGGTTGTCTTCTTGATGTTTTTGGAGAGATCTAGTATTTGTGTAATGCCTACTACAGACTGTGCGATTTTAGCAATCCTATAAGATCATTACAAATCACACTACAACATGGATCTAATAAACTTCGGTACGACATGTATGTAGACTGTACTATGATGTGCTAGTGGTAAACAAATAGAGCATGATGAATTGGTTTTTATGTGCGCTGAAAAAAAGAGGAGGAAGTGAAATAGGAGAATATGGACATGGTCATGGCTAGGGAAAAGAGGCCAACTTGACATGCCAATTTTGTAAATGGAGCTTGAGATAAGTAGCTTTAAGTTTTAGCGTCTTGTCGCGTTGATCAATGCGCCCTTTCATTTTCATTGGCTAGTCAGTAGACGTAGGTCGTAGCATTCAACACACTGTGAGATGATCATGCTAAAAAAAAGAACAAGAAAGCACCATAAAAGGAGTCCAGTCAGTGGTCCACAGCTTTGTGTGATGCACAGTCAAAATCAGAGTCACTGAGTTGAACTAGAACCGAATCTGTCTGATTCATGAATCATTCAGTCCAGTTTTGTGAGCTTGATCAACCAATTAATTTAACGTCTCCTTGTAGTCAATAATTGTGTCTTTTAAAACTCATCTTTGATCACCAAAATTACATATTTAAATGTTTTTTTCCTGTGAAAAAAAAAAATCTTCAAGCCTTAAAATAGCTTGAATGTAACTCCCTTGTTTCATTTAGTATACGTGGCTGCATGAATATGCTATTAGCCCCGCCTCCACTCACACAGCTCACAGATTCACTCGGTCAACTTACTGAGGTAAACGCTCTAACGTTCTAACAATCATCAGAAACGCTTTGAACAACTCAAAAGAAAGGCATATAGTTCATCATAACATATATGTTATAACATATAACATATACATCATACACCCACTATATTGCTAAATCTACCAGATTTTTCATATCAGCAAATTTTAAAAAAAAACCTGCGTCTCTTTCGAGACTTCCCTGCTAGTTCGATGTTAATGTAATGAATGTGTATGAATGAATGGATGAATGCTAAAGCCCGCTGGCACGTTGACCTGATTGGTTAGTTTGTGACGTCAGAAACACCAGCGATTTCAAACCGCTTTTTTAAGACTGTCTTTTGTTCACTGCAGTTTTAAGGAGAAAATATCAGTCAGCAATGGTCTTGGCTTATGAATTTGCACATGGTTTGTCTTAAAGCACATTAAAAACACCACATAGACATATAAACAATATTAAAAACTTTTCACCACAGGGGGACTTTAAAATATCTCAGACTCAAAATAATGATTGATTCACAACATTTCTCATACAAAACTATTGTATGACTAAAGAAGATTTAGATAGTTGAGTCAAATGAAGCACTTTTATTGTACACAAGTCAAATAAACCACTTGTATGGTTCATGTTCGCTTACATGAAATTGATTTCCAAATACCTTTGTGTTCCGCAGATGAAAGAACGTTACAGAGGTTTGGAATTACTTGGAATGTTCTTTTTTTGGGGGGTGTACTGTTCCTTTAAATGTTTTGTTCTATTTCACTGTTTGTTTATTTCCCTCCATGATTGCTTTGGCAATGACTCTCAGACTGGTACATAACAGTGCACTCAAAGATAGGGTCATTTTAAGGGATATTAAACCTTTATGTTGAAGTTTTAACAAGTTATAACACGATTTGACCATTGATATCCTTATTTTCAAAGCCATGCTTTCTGAAATGTATGTGTGTGTGTGTGTCCTCCACAGGTCAGTTGGCAGTAGGCACATGTGAGATAGTGATGTTGAATAGAGACAGCAGTCAACCCAAGCGCACTATCGCCAGGCAGACAGCGCGCTGTGCCTGCCGGAGAGGACAGATCGCTGGCACCACACGGGCCCGACCAGCATGCGTGGACGGTGAGATGCAGCCCACACACACATATATATCCGCTCACAGCATGCAACAAGCCACGTCATGTCGTTCAACTTCACTGTTTAATTTGCATTGCATTGTTTTGTTTTTTCTCGTGTCAAAATCTTGTATCACACAATATAACACAATAGTCAGACTTGCTACATGTAAAGAAATGTTCCTCTCTGCAGTGTGCGCTGTGTCAAAGTCGAGGACGGCTGAGGATCGGTGAAAAGGGAAAGAAAAAATGTAATCTTTGGATTGTGATTGTCACTGTGGTTTAGGAGGAATATTTGAGCTTGTCTGTTCTGCCGAGCGCCGGATATGGCGGAGGATCTCATGGGGTTGGAAGCTTTCAGCTTTTCTTAGGTTGTAAACCTGAATATGGTGGTAGTCGTTGTTTTGTAGCAAATAAACCCAACTCTCCTGACAGCTGGGGTCGTGTAGCTAGTTTCTTCTGTGCGATGGTGTTTTTGGTAATGCTACAGCTTGAGCTCTTCAACGACACATTAGTAGCACTTTGTAACGGCAAGACCAGAGTAATTAACCAAGAGAGTACCATAATTACAGCTGTGGGAAATTGATTTTTATTGGCTTTCTCTGCTGCCTTCATGCTCCATTAGTAGTGGATCCATTAAAGAAGGACCTGTTGCGTACACACACACAAGCTGTACAATTACAGACAACCCTATGACAGATGTACAGAGACAATTCAAGTTTTAAAGAATGTAGAAAATACAATAAAGGTCCATCCATTAGCATCTAGTCAATCTACCTTATCTCCTGCATTATCTCATCATATCTCCTGCATTATAGAGCTCAAGGACTTTGAAATTTAAAATGGAAATTGATTTTTAAGTGAAAATGTATGAAACCATAAGGCAATGTGATTTCAGCTTAAAGGGATAGTTCACTTTAAAATTAAAATTCTGTCATCATTTACTCACCCTCAAGTTGTTTCAAACCTGTATTAATTTATTTCTTCTGCTGAACACAAAGAAAGATATTTTGAAGAATGCCAGTAACCAAACAGTAGTCTGTACCCATTGACTTCCATAGTATTTTTTTTCCTACAATGGAAGTCAATGGGTACAGACTACTGTTTATATATATACATATACTGATATGTATATATATATATACCGTTCAAAAGTATGGGGTCAGATTCGTTTTATTGTTTTTTAAACTCTCTTATGCTCAATAACACTACATTTATTTGTTGAAAATATTATTTTCAATATTATGAAATATTATTACAATTTAAAATAACTTTTCTATTTTAATACAATTTAACATGATCTTTCAGAAATCATGCTGATTATCATGCTAATGCTGATTGCAAACCGTTGTGCCGCTTAATATTTTTGTGGAAATATTAATTATTTTCAAGGTTCTTTGATTAATATCAAGTAAAAACAGCATTTATTTGAAATAGAAATATTTTGCAACATTATAAATGTATTTACTGTCACTTTTGATCAATAAAATGAATCCTTGTTGAATAAAAATACTATTTTTAACTACTGTTTAAATACAAAATATGATTTATTTACTGTATTAAATACTGTTCTTGTATTAACTTACTGACCCAAACTTTTGAACGCTACTCTCTCTCTCTCTCTGGTATATGTTTTATAAACCACCATTGATTAAGAAATCTGGAGATTTACAATGGATAATTTTACACGGTTCTGTGGCAGTTAATGCATTAATTTCTGTTATTAATCCAATTGTTAATGATAAGTGTGTTTTGTGGTTTAAGGGAAACAGTTTTTCATTGTTTTTTAGAATGTGTAAGACTTAAATCACTTTTTGTTTTATTGGGTCAAGTGTTTTCAAAATTTGGAGAAAAGTTCCCGCATAATGCTTTTATTTTGGGGGCAGGGTATAGCCAAAAGCAAAGAGTAAAATGGCAGCTGATCAACTTTGTGATTGGTCAAGCAAAACTTGCAATCTATATAAGCAGAAAAAATATATAATAGAGAATAGACTTGGCCAAGAGATTATGTGTCTATTTAAAGCCTATGTTAAGTCTAGAACTGTTGTTGACTTTAAGTATTATAAATGAATGAATGATATGACATCTTTTGAAATGCAGTGGTGCTACAAAAATATTTTCTGTGCTGTGATGGAAGGGGATTTTTTCCATGGAAGGTGTTTTTTTTTTGTATGGTGTATAGTGTAGGATTTTTTGGGAATTGATTGTGGAATACATTTATTTTTTAATCTCTCTCTCTCTCTCTCTCTCTCTCTCTCTCTCTCTCTCTCTCTCTCTCTGTCTGTCTGTCTGTCTGTCTGTCTGTCTGTCTGTCTGTCTGTATAGTGGTGATATTTGTAGTGGCGGTGCTTTAATTAGGGACTGCTTTGTTGTTGTTGTTTTCTGTGCTTCAAGTTAAAATGACCAACTTTTAAAAAATGCTTCAGGGCTTCTGGTTAAGATTAGTCAACGAACTAGTCGACACTCCCTTCAGGCAACCCAGCTATATTTATAGTTTTGCACTCTTTAATAAGTGATTTTCTAAAATGTAGAAAATGAATGGAAATATATTTCCTGAACCCGCAGTGCTGAGAGAGTGTGCGCTCACTCCTGTGCTCTCTCCGGTTAGATGTCAGTCTGCAGGTGAGGCTGTGTCTGGCAGATGAGTCCGGGGGGCAGATGGTCAAGGGTCTCGGGAGCGAGGGAGGGCATGCGCGAGTCGGGTCCCTGGAGACGTCTGAATCAGTGTAGGCGTGCTGGAGCCGGCTCAGGTGTTGCATGCACACAGAGAGACAAATTGAGTCATGATGCAGAACAGAGGTACCATGGGAAACGGTGTGCGTGTGTGTGTGGGTGTGATTCATCCTTTTTTTAAGCTGGACTCCGCACAAACGCACTGGTCAGTGGGTGGTATCTTTTTTAACATGCTGGGAGGAACAGGAAATTATCTGGTTTTGTGGGCTGCTGTGTGTTTATGTTGATTCTTGTTCCGCTGCTTTTCTGGGGAGATTTAGCATATTCCTGCCCCATATACAGTGACCCTGAAAGAGAAAGTATTCTTGTTCTATCTATTTGCAAGCAGTTAATGATGAGTGAGTTTGGAGCGGAGGCACACGGCTCCCCAGGAGGCCATGTGTTCACTGGTTGCCTCTACAGCGGAGAGCTCAGCTCAGGAGCCTCATCAGGCTTCACATGAAACAAATAGGGTACGGAAATATCTGCTAAACTCCGTGTGCGCTGTAATCTGCCGGTCTATGCTCCCTGTGTGGCCTAGTTAGAGCACTTCACTGTACCCAATGAGACATGTGTATTTGCATCTCACATGCATTAATGATAATTAAGGCTATATTCTTTTTTTACATTAAAGACTTGTTTTTAGATCAAGGCTTTAAAGGCAGCGATGGATCAGCACCTTTTCGGTTTTGTTTATACAAGGAGTTTCCATTTTAGGATGATATGAAAAGGGAAAGGGATTATTCTGGAAATTACTGAGGAAAACTGGTTTTGAGTATCAGAGAAATCTGTTCATCTAGGCCAGCAAATATAGTGCATATATGAGTGCTTGTTAAAAGTCAGTAGTATGAGTACCAGTTCAAGTCAGTAGTCATTACTACCGGTTATATTATTATGCGTACCGATTCAAAGGCACTTTAGTGCTAGTGTGGGTACTAATGCTAGAATGACTGCTAATCAAAGTGAGGATTGATACTAGAATGTGTACTAGTTCTTTTGTTTCTATTACGTGTACTAGTTTAGTCAGTATTAGAGCTAGCAGGCATACTAATTCAAGGTTATAGGAGGGATAAGAAGTGATGCACAGAAATTATTTTTTTACCAAAACCGAAAAATTTATATTTTCAGTAGCCAAAATATTAAAATTAAGTTTAATTCGTAACCAAATAATTATTCAAATTTATTTAATAATCAGTTCTCAAGTAAAAAATTAGTTGTATATACACATTTAAACTGCATATAAGGTGGTTTTATATCAACCTTTAATTGATATAGTTGTGTTGTTGACATTTAAATGGTGGCTGTAATAACTTGTTTTCATGACAGATTTGTTTATTAAATAATGAAGATAGCGTGTTTAGTAAAAAGTCAGTACTAGTACAAAGACAGAGTGCTGCTGAATATAATTCAGTATTAGGGCTAGTAGATGTACTAATTCACAGTCAGCTCTAGTGCTAGTTTGGGTACTGGTGCAAAGTCAGCATTGGGAATATGTGATGGTTCAAAACTAATTTTGTAGACATACTAATTCAGGTCATTTCTAGTGCTAGTATGAGTACTAGTTCGAAGTCAGGACTAGCCCTAGAATGAGGATTAGTGCATAGCCAGATCTAGTGCTAATCTTGCAACGTGTAAGTCCAGTACTGAGTACTAGTTCAAAGGCTTACTATTAGTGCTAGAAGGAGTGTTCATTTAAAATGTTCTAGATCATAGATGGTACTTAACTTGCTATGCAAAATCAATACTATTTCAAATATTCTACTAGTGCTAGTATAAGTACTAGTTGAAGCTAGAATGAATACAGAATTAAAATTGTTCTAGATAAAAGATTATTTTTACAATGAACAATACAATGTACTAGTTCAAAGACAGTGGTAGTATGAGTTTTACAGTAGTTCAGATTTGTACAGTATGTTTACCTAGTATGAGCTCAAGTTCCTTATCAGCATTATTACTACACTGGTTTGAAGTTTTCAAGTCTGTTCTGAAAATATTATTTGTAGTTCAAAGTTTTGCTTGTCACATGGATATGGTACAATAGCATCTATTTCACATGTTGGGCCAAGATCATGCCCAAAGATAGTGCTCAGGTGTGCTGTGTGCTTTCAGCATTTCTCACAGATGTTAAAACTAGTCCACACACCCCAGTACTTCTTTCAACTAGATTCCAACTGGAGTGTGTAATCACAAGCGTTACCTCAATATAGCCATTCCTCAGCATGAGGCATCACGGCTCAGACACCCTGACCGACTGTGCGCTAAATACCTCGCTGAAGCATTCCAGCTTCATTTAAGCCCATTGATTTTCTTTAGCGCTCTTTGTTTTCTTTCTTCATGGCCCAGTTGTATTTGTGCTTTTGAATACTGTCTCTCGGAGGGAGGCTTGTTTATGTGATGTGGGATGGATTTGATTGTTTTCGGCCCCCCGGGGACAGGAGGACTTGGATGAGATCTGTAGAGCTGGCTCGGCCATCCACAGCTTTTGCTCCGGATCGGTTTTAAGGCATAATCCTTCATTTCAGCGGCACCACTTTACTTTGATAAATTCAGGGATGGAGCTTTGATAACGGTTTCACACACTGCCATGAAAGACCTGCTGTGTTTTCAGATCGAGAAAATGGTTGTAAACGTATCTTAAGCGTCTGGTGACAGGACATTTCTAAAAAGAAGGCGAGCCTTTGTGCGCAGAAAATTGCATGCACAGAGTAATCAAGGAAAGAGGTCTCACCGGGATGGTATATTAATGAAATTGAGGATTTTGTCGAATTTAAGGATAATCTAAATCCTGGGAATGTATTCCGTGCACATCCATGTTCAGTTTCGTTTAAGTAAATTTCTCATAACATTTCTTCAGGGAAATACGAATACAAACCAAAAATGATTCAGTTGTTGACTCATAGCAAGATTATAATAAATAAATGTGTATGTCCTCCTAACTCATTTAGCTTTGGAAGAATATGTTGAGAAATGTTTGTGTTCATATTGACCTCCTGGCAAATCTGAGTTTGAGTTTGAGATCTTTTCTGATTCCCTAGATGTACAAGAGGAGATAACTAGTGCTTCTTTCAGAAGAAACATCTGAGAAGCAGGAGTAATTGCTATCTTGGAGAAACAACCGAGATATTACAGGGATGTCATTTGTCATTGTTCTTTCCTGGTGTGCAGGCGAGACGCAAGCACCTTCTGATTGTCTGACGCTCTACATCATCTTTGACCTGTTTTGTTCCCCTCACCTTCTGAACACTGGTTGATCTGCGTCTGAAGCACAGGAACAGCAGGGGTTTATGGAATTTCACATGGATCTACAGAGCAAACAAGAGAACTGAAAGCGGGAGCCTCAGTGCATACACATGTCTGATGTAGCTCTCTTTGAGTTGTTTGATGGTTTCTGTTCTACAACGTTGAAGATAATGAAGTGTGCAGTGAATCAAGGCCTGCAGGCTGCTTACTGAAACATGCATGACTTTGCCATAATCTCAAATCCACTTTCATACACAAATCCATATTTTATGTTGAATATAAAGGTTGGGTGTTTTTTTGTGATGCCTGTTGGATCTCAAAGGGTTGTAGTAACACAAATCTTTTATAAAAATCCATTATAAGGTGTATTATGACAGACGTTATAGGCCTAAATGGTGTAATTTACCAAATTTAATAATCTCAATCGTCAAGAATGTAGAAATACCACATTGGTTTCAGCATTAAATATATTGTTTTCAACATTTAAGCAATATTTTATGTTTGAGCTTTTTTGAAGAACCAGTTATCACCTTTGGCTTTTCGGCATGTTATGCAGCTTTAAATGATTGTGTAAATTATCAAATTTGTCCTACATTTTCTATTCTTTATGATATTGTACACATGGCATCAAAAGCCAGTACAGCACTTTATTAAACACCTGTTTTAATGCAGCAGTTTATTGTGTATAAGTTGCAATTGATTTGTTGTGTTTTGATATACAACCTGGGTTCATAGTGATTTATTGGTAGCACTTTATTTTATAGTCATGTTCCCCGTGAACACACTATGTATTTATTATAGCAATTACAATAACTGGGTTATAACTTGGTACTAACCCTGAACCTACACCTAACTCTAACCCTGAAGTACCCTGCACTGTAAATACACATACTGTAAAATAAAGTGTAACCGATTTATTTTCATATAAATTGTGTTACTCCGTTATACATAGCCCCTAAAGGGTCATGGTGATGGAAAAAAGAATATGAGATGGAAGAAAAAATTAAGTCAATGCTTTTTGCATTCTTTCCCCAGGAAAATGTTGCTTTCGCATTCAAAACGTTTCTTGGGGAACACAACATTTTTGCGAGGCAATGCAGTTTCTCTGGGAATGCGAAACTTTTGTGACCAACACTTTCTTTAACACAAAAAATTTGCGAAATAATTTTTCCCCATCTCATTATAACTTTTTCCAATCACCTTGTCCCTTTAGGGGCACCGTACCATCAATACTTAATTTAACATTTATTTTACTTTGTTACAGTCAAATTGAACCCAAGAATCAGGGATAGTTCACCTAATAATGAAAATTCTTCGTTCCAAACCTGTTTAAATGTCTTTTTTCTGCTGAACACAGAGGAAGATATTTTGAAGAATGTTACAGTTGATGGGCCCTGTTGACTTCCATGGTATTTTCTTCCATACTATAGAAGTCAATGGGGCCCATCAACTGTTTGGTTACAAACATTCTTCAAAATATCTTCCTCTGTGTTCAGCAGAACAAAGACATTTAAACAGGTTTGGAACAACTTGAGGGTGAGTAAATGATGACAGAATTTAAATTTTTGGGGGTGAACTATCCCTTTAAGGCAGTGGTGCTTAAAAAAACATCTGTGTTTGTGTGTTTGTAGCCCGGATAGTGAAAAGCAAGCAGTGGTGTGAGATGTCCCCATGTTCAGAGGGCGAGATCTGCGGACTGATCTTCAATCGCTCCGGATGGACCTGCACCAAGGGCGGCGGCCGCATTAAAACCGTCACGGTGAGACACGTTCTAAATATCTGTAACATTTCATTTATTCACTTAGTTGAAGCAATGTTGCATCATTCACACCACCTGTGTTTCAGCTCATTGGATAACACGTTCTAATGACTTTCATTAACCGACATTATTTCTTTATATAATGCTCAAGAGAATTAGTTAATGTGCATTCAGATAGATTAGAAACATCATTAGACATCATACACATTCATAATATATGTTTATATTTTAATGTATTGTAGTTCAGCTACTGATCTGTTAAGCAGTAAATAATGTTTGCTCATTACGTATAAATGAAAGTTATTTTGTAAGGGTTAATGTAGAGTCAGCCTATCATTATTGCAAGATAAACACTGACGGAGTGATCTGGACCACAGGGCGATGTGTAGGGGTCTTGTATGACCCTGGACAGGTTTATTTTGTGATAATTACCACGTGACTACAATATTTAATGTAAACATACACTTTGTGTTGGAATTATTATGTGAGAAGACACCTCAGTGATGTGAGTGACTACTGGACAACAGGCAATTATAGTTTAATGGTTCTTATGTTAAAATATTTGATAGCAGAATGCACCGATTGACCAATTAGAATAAAGTATTTCAATGTGGAGTGTAATTAAAAGTACTACAATGAATGCAAAGCCAGTGCAAAGCATTTTCACCATTGCTCAGATATTTTACGTTTAGTATAAGAGAACGACTTTTATTTACACTTTGTGTGAATAGTATTAATAACTATTTGCATTTACTGTAAACTAGATGCTTTTCTTCTATATATACACCTGCAAACAGTATACACCCTTTACACTATACAGTAGTGGGAAAAAGTGATGTCCGGAGGGGACATTTGTTTTATATGACCCACAAGTTCGATTAAACCATCAAAATGTGAGGCAAACAACAGTACTACTTTTACTTTTATTATTTTTACTGGTTTTATTTTACTATACATAAAACAGAATCCATAGAAAAACAAAAAGCTCACAGGAAAAAGCATACATTGACTACAATATAATCAGTTATTAATATTTAGTTGGTTCTCTCATGGTTTTGCATGTGTTCATCATTTATTTGTATGGCAGCCTGGCCAAAATGTTTACACAATTTGCATATTTTATTGCGTTATCACAAAGAAAGCAATTGATTCCAAGCACAACTACGTAATATACCTACAAAATTTAAACAAATTTTTTAAATTTAAATAAAGGGTGATGTCGTGTGGTCAGTTTTGGCCACTACTATGTATATATACCGTTTAAAAGTTACTAGCTGCTCTTGTTTCTTGCTGCTCTAGCCAGTAAGATTTGTTTTATAAAGAAATTAATACTTTTATTTAGCAAGGCTGCATTAAATTTATCAAAGGCATTTATACATTTAGACCGTAAAGACATTTGTTATATTACAAAAGATTTCAATCACACATACCTGAAAAGAATGGATCACCGTTTCCACAAAAATATTAAGCAGCACAACTGTTTTCAACATTGATGATAATAAGAAATGTTTCTTGAGCATCAAGACATCATATCAGAATGATTTCTGAAGGATCATGTGACACTGGAGACTGGAGTAATGATGCTGAAAATTCAGCTTTGATCACAGGAATAAATGACATTATTAGATTTACTGTTTTAAAAATATTTCACAATATTGCTGTTTTTAATGTGTTTTTAATCAAATAAATACAGACTTGGTAGAAGAGATTTTTTTCAAAAACATCACATCTTACCTTGTCGTATGTCCTGTCCCTTGGACATAACTGTACACTAGCGTTTGTCTATTTCTTAACAATAACAAGAGCAGCAAAAACTAATTTATTTTGCCATAAGTTCGCCTATGCTACGGTGCTATCGTTGAGCAAATTGTCACATTTTAATTTTGTGCATTCGGCATGAATTGAGATTCAAATTGGGGTGCAGTCTCAGGAAAGTTTTTAAAAATTAATCTTGACAGGCTCCTACTTGTGTGAGTGGCTGTACAGGAGATGGATTGGGCTCTGTGGTGTGATTCGTTGTTTGTAATGTGTTGCGTACATCACAGGCATAAGTGCTGAGCTCAGAGGGTGTTTGGGCTGTGCTGACCCTGCAGGCTCCTGCCCCATAATGTCTTGAGTCATTCTGTTTTTTTGAGTTGCTTTGCACAAAATGACAAGGAGCAATTATGCTGAATTAGAGGGTGTTTTCGTAAAAGAAAAAAGGCATATAGTGGGAAGTGGGGCTGCATATGAAACAGCCTCAGTGCAGTTCTGCTCGGGTTAGAGGGCCAGAATAGCTGAAATCATTCATGTGTTACTGGGTGTGAGTATTCATGGGCTGTCTTCATATTTGCGGCTTTATTTGTAAAGTTTGCATGCGTGCCTGTGCGTTTTGTGTGTTGAAATCAGAATTGACCTTGTTTACTTTTTGATGCATGTTCTTGATCTTATTGTGCGCAATTAATTAGTGCACGTTATTAAATTTTTTTCATATATATATATATATAGTAACTTGCATCACCCTTTTTAACACACTTTTCACAATCCAACCAATTCCTGATTCATAAAATCAAGTCCTTTCCCACATTTTTATTTCTGTAGAATATCTTGTTTCACTTAGAAGTTGATTTTAAGATTATCTTATTTTTTCTCTGGTATCTCAATTCTTTCTATCTCTCTCTCTCTTTTTTCCACTATTTCTCTGGGCAACTTCCAAATAGCATTTTTGCACATTTGAAGGGCACTGCGGAAGGGAGACACTCTTAGTGGGCTCTTCTACAGGGCCGTTAGCGAAGCGCACATGCAACGGAAGTCATCTTGTCATTTATGATCGCATGATAATGGCGCAATTCATTTTAAAACCTGAGCTAATTTAATATATTACCTGCAAACCATCCACATGCACTCAAGGCTTAAATGTATGGTGGCCGCGAGAGCTCAATGTGCTGCAACTGAAGAAAACGCATAAAATAGAAATCAAAAATCAAAATCAGAAATCAAATTAAGAAAAATTAGTTTGACAACAAATGTGCTGCAAATACTCACAATGCAACCAAATACTCACAATAAACATGTTCAGGATGTTAAAATAATTCCCAATAAACCCTCCCTTTTCAGGTCATCTCACACACCACTGATGAGTAGACATTGAACAATAAGCGTGTATCAGCCAGGTTCGTCACTTGTTGGGGTCCACTTGAAACATTTCTGTCCTATTTGCAGCACGGTTTTTGTATTTGGTTGCGTTGTGAGTTTTGCAGTGTGTTTCTGTATTTGGTTGCGTTGTATTTGCAGCGCGTTTCTGTATTTGTTTGCGTTGTGAGTTTTTGCAGCACATTTCTATATTTGGTTGCATTGTGAGTATTTTGTAGTGCATTTCTATATTTGGTTGTGTTGTGAGTATTTTGCAGCATGTTTCTGTATTTGGTTGCATTGTGAGTATTTTGTAGCGCATTTCTATATTTGGTTGCACTGTGAGTATTTTGCAGCGTGTTTCTGTATTTGGTTGCGTTGTGAGTATTTTGCAGCATGTTTCTGTATTTGGTTGTGTTGTGAGTATTTGCAAGCGTGTCTCTGTATTTGGTTGTGTTGTGAGTATTTTGCAGCATGTTTCTGTATTTGGTTGTGTTGTGAGTATTTTGCAGCATGTTTCTGTATTTGGTTGCGTTGTGAGTATTTTGCAGCTTTGGTTTGCTACAGCTGTAGGTACACTCTAAAAACTGCTGGGTTGTTTCAACCCAATTTTGGGTCAAATATGGACAAACCCAGCCGTTGGGTTAAAAATGTAATTTAAAAATTTAACCCAACGGCTGGGTTTGTCCATATTTGACCCAAAATTGGGTTGAAAGTGAAACAACCCAGCATTTTTTTAGAGTGTATCATTTTTGCTGCTATGTTATCAAAGATTCTTAATAAGTGGCAGTGATTTATGTCTTTGTGTTGTTTTTAAATAGTCACCTATGAGACTCACTTGAAGCACTCTGCCCTTGGAAATGAGCTAGGCGTAGTGATGCTCACTTTTGAGTGGAATTCACCTCTCTTGTTCTGACCCTCCTTCTTGTGTGTCTGTCTACTCGCTAGCACAGCATTGGTTAGTGTGCGTGTGCCGTTGTGAATGTGTGTGTGTGTATGTGCCTGCAGCCTTGTGTCTCTCAGCCTGGGGCAGCTGCCGCAGATTTCATGCCCCTGTTTCCTGCACCATATAATCTAGTCTGACAGCGGAGAGGAGTTTGCATGGGAGTTGTTTACTTATATGAGTGTGTATTGAGTTGAAATGTGCCTGTCTGTGTGAACAGATTTTTACGTCTGTGCATGATTATGGATAAGTGTCCATTTGTGGGTGATTGCGATTAGGGTGTGTGTCTGTGTGAGAGCGTGTGTATCCTTTCAAAATTACTCTTTTTATGGTGGACTGAATGCTACTGTGTTACAGTGTCAGCAGAGGCAGTTTTCAGCAGATTTGTGACAGCTATTCTTAGAAAGATATTGATATGCTTCTGGAAAAGTGTTTTGGCCTTTATTGTGAGGTCTAGCAGGAAATTAGCAAGATAATATGACTACCAAGTGAAGCAGGTGGTTCATAAATCAGTGGACCTTGAATAAAGAAGGTTGTACTTCCTGTATGGTGACCCATGTGGGGTTTTCAATGGCTGATGGTGATATCTAGAAAGCAGGGCAGTCAGTTTAATGCTGATATGTTCATAATACATTTACTGGACTGAATAATCTTAGGTTTACTAGATTATCCATACAGGCTTTTAAAGAACATTTATTTGTTCATCTCTCAATCATAATACGTTTTTCCCACACAACGAAAACCACATAGCTTTGATCATAAAACAAAGCATTTAAATATCTTAATAAGTCATATTATTGGGAAATATAGTATCAATGATGTTTATATGCATTTTATGCAAGTAGTGTTATAAATATTTAATCTTAAGTTTTAGCCTTATAAATATAAACTGCACTAAATTGCATAGTTTAACTCGGTTTGGGCCTCTGGATAAAACTGAGGTCTTTTTTCCCTATGAACTTCATGTTCTCACTTTATCATATTTTATGGGCCATAAAAGCCTGATGTATCAAATATAATACAAAACATAAAAAAGCATATGCACATTTTTTTGCCTAAAGGCTCAATAAACTTTCATCGCAAATTATTACATTTGTCTGAACGTTAATCAGTTTACATGATTTATCAGACCTTACATGATTAATAATGGCAAAAGATATGTAGATATTTGCTAGAGTTAAATGCACATACAATTTATTCAAAATCCACACACTGGTCCTTATCATATAACAATCTTCTATAGTGTGGTCAGGACCTTGACACAAAGATGAGGGGTCCTGTATCACCCTAAAGGTTTTTTTTGTGCTAATGTCTGACTGACTGTTGATTATCACTTATTACATGACTGCTTACCACATAAATAAATAAGGGGACATGAAATATTGATTTGAGTTTTATTATTTTATCATGCAAGATGAAAAAGACCACAGAGTGGTTTTAGAAAAATGAACTAGCTATGTAGGAAATTGGTTGCTTGTAATATCTGGAGAAAGCTATCCATTAGCATAGCCATTCATCTCAATGGCAGCTGCACGGCTGAAATATAAGTTAATGTAAGTCTATTTCATAGCTTTGAGTGCTTTCCAAAAAAGTAACACTGGTAAAAATAGTATATTATAATGAAACATTAGCAATATATTTGTTTCTTGCAAAGCAGTGTTTTTTTTTGTTTTTGTTTTTTTACATTTTGAATTCCTGTCATTCTAACCAGCCAAACCTTGATCACTTACAATGATAATTTTTTTATTACTTCAATTTTGTTAAAACTTTTACATAATTTACTGTTGAGTGTTCATTATACAAATTTTTTTACCATATTTTGTCATGATTGACCCATCAGAATTATATATTCCAGAAAGCTGTGTGATTAACCATTGTATGACTATTCTGTTGGCAGAATGGATTTCTTTAAATATTAGTTCACCCAAAAATGAAATAAGGTCATCAATTACTCACCATCATATCATTCCAAACCTGTAAGACTTTTTTGTTCATATTCGAAACACAAATTAAGATCTTTTTGATGAAATCTTTCATAGTTTAGAATTTTTGATAGTTTTGAAGTTTTGAGTTTTCTGTCAGATAGGCAACTACCACTTTGACGCTTCAAAAAGTTCATAAAGAGATCGTAAAACTAATCAATATGAATTGAGCGGTTTAGTCCAAATTTCTGAAGAGACTATATCACTTTATATGATGAACAGATTGAATTTAGGCTTTTATTCACATATAAACATTGATCAGCGAACATGAACAACATGATGGTGAGTCAATTATATTTTTGGGTGAACTAGCCCTTTAACTTTAATAGCAACTAGTCATAAATCCAGTCTGCTCATACGTGTATGCCACAGATTGCAGTGGGACTGCATTTGTGCATGTTGCAATTTGCAACTACACTGGAATGCATTTGTGTAACAGAAATGCTGCATTCATATTATGCAAAGATGACTGAATAGCAAATGCATCATGGGGTGGCGAATCAACAGAAACAGACGGAAACAGTGGTTATTTGTAGGCTCGATTCCAGAAAACGTGTGCAAATGGAGTGCGTTTGTCATTTATGTGTGCATACGTACGCCGTCTTTCTGCTGTAGCATGCACACACCTGCAACTTTCCTATATCCAGCCCCCCCAGCGTGCAGGGGATTCAGACGGAGCCAGGTTCTGACCCGCTAATGGAGTTAGCATATGCAGCATGCTGAATCCCTGCCAGACATTAATACAGATCACTCACGAGGGCCCCTAAACACGGCGGCCATTTGTCTTCACTAGTGAACTGCTGAAAGGTTCAAATTTGCCATAGTCTCAGGAGCCCACTGCTTTGGCATGTTATGCACTGTGGAGATATTCACAGAGATGGATATGAATAGGAAACGAAGAGGACGAGAGTGCGAATGGGTCCTGTTTTCTGGGGAGAAGGGCTTGGGAGTGGGTGGGCGGCATGTGAACTCTGTCCGCTCACAAACCACTGAGTCATGCTGTCATGTCATTTATAGTCCCTGTGAAAACACAACGCTCTTGCGGGAACAAGGATGTGCTTACCTGTTTTCTCAACATGTGGTTTTCTCTGTCTGCTTTTATTTAGCTTCTCTGCATGAGGGCAGATAACATGAAATCAAAATTAAAGTCACCTTGAAAGGAAAATTGACTATTTTGCAGTGTTTATTGTAAATTATTTATAAAAAAAATATCTAAATTCATGTAATCTTTCATCATAATAACTTCCGCTCCCTCGTGCAGTGTCATCTCTGATGACAACCTGTCACTCACATGAGATCACACCAATAGCAAACCACAGGAATCCAATGATCCAATCTATTCCCAATGGGCAAAATCAAGTCCTGTCCTACATTTTTCTTGTTCAAGGAGCAGTTTCTGTCTGTCTGTCTGTCTGTCTGTCTGTCTGTCTGTCTGTCTGTCTGTCTATCTCTGTAAGGCATTTAAACCTTCAAACTTGAGGCTTTTTAACTTTTAATCAAACAATGCTTTATCAATCCAACAAGTTTATCTGGACAGTTTTGCTTTTCTAGTGCAAAACAAATAGTTATATGAATATTTTTTGAATTTCAGATCATTTTTATTGTACTTGCATTCAAATTCAAATTGCAATTCTGCTTTCTGTGTGGTTCCTCAATTCAAATCATTGAGACATTCTCAATTCAGTTTTTAATGAAGCACAACCGTGCAGTGCAAACGTGAAATTAAGAGTAAAATGCATGTTAGAAAAACATGGTTTCCTAATTTTATTTTTGTTGCAAACTTCAGTTTCTTAGCTCATCCTGGGCTCATCCTCGCTGTTGTTGCCTTAGGCGTGTTCACTGGGGCATTATTTTCCTGTTCTATTATCTTCTTTATTATTCTAGGTTCTGTAATGCTGCTTTTAACCATTTGTATTATTACAAGCTATACAATTATATATATAAACAAACATATTTTAGTCAAACCCTCCAAATCGAAACCTGTGTTCAAACCAAAGCTACTCCCTTGCTTCTCTGTCTGTGATTTTTCTTTTTTGACGGTGTGTCTTAATCTCTGCCTCCCCTTGGTTTCTTCTGGGTAATGGCATTGCTCTGTCACTGCACAGTCATCAGCACCGAGAGAAGGGATGAAGGAGACGTACAGAGGGAGGGAAAGAGCGACGGAGCGGTGCGGAGGAATGAGGCGATTGTTTTCAGCCAGCCGTTGTAGGGGCCGTCTCGGTGAGATCGGCTGCGACAGGGTCAGAGCAAACACAGCGTCTCATCCACGAGCCGTCTCCCCCGCTCCGCCTGCTCGCTTTTCCGCTCACGCCTGCACTGTTAGAGGCCACTAAATATCTGACACACTGGAGATTTGGCAATCCTTTGAGATTCTGTACCCTTTTCAACCTCTCCCCTCTTCTTTTTATTGAATACATTTATGGAGCCGAGCGCGTGGCGCAGCGGGTCGCCTGATTTGATTCTTCTTCGGCTCGTCCGTAGGGAGGAGGGCATCCAAATTCAGCTCCGTGGGTCCTCAAAGGGGCCTGTGTGACACAGCGGTGTGTGCGCCTTTATTCATAATTGAGAGAAATACATTAGTCGAGTGCCAGCGTGGGATGTTTTTGGTAATTGAAGTGGCAAGGTGTTAGCAAAAAAGAAAACACCCTTACTCTCAGCGGAGTGATGCTAGGAAATCTATCTAACTTGTTATCTGCTGTCGAAGGCTGTGGATTTATAAAGCCTGGCACGGATGTTGTTTTATTGGTTTCTTATTATATAACTATATTTACAAATCAAATTTTTCATTGTTAAGATGATTGTTATGCATTCAGCCCTTGTAATGAAAGGCTAATTTAGTTTTAGTTGTTGTTTTTTGCACCTGTTCAGTTGTGCATAATCACTCGATAATTAACGGAAAGCTCATGATCCTTAGTCAACAGACCTCAAACAACACTTCAGAAAGACACAGAAAAGATTTTTATGAACCAAATTGATGAGAGACTGTAGACTTGTTCATTCTTTTTTCCATTACTTAGTTGATGTAGAATTAAACGTCTCCTTATAATTATGAAAATATATGGTTTGTCAGTTTTTCAATGCTGTATCATTTTACGAGAGCAAAGGATATTTATATTAGAAATGCTTTAGTTTTTAGCATCATATAGAAAGCTACATTTTCTGCCTCATTTTATAAAGATAATCCACCTATGATCATGCACTCATTGTGCTTTTGAAGTGAGTAACTCTTGTAAAATGTAACGTGAACATTTAGCATTGGCATTATAAATAGCTCAGTTGCTAATGATTTACTTATTTATCTCTCTTTCTACTTACTAAAAATAGAAATACACTAATCATAAATGTTTAAGACATTTGAAACTTGAAACTTCTAAATAAGAT
Source organism: Phoxinus phoxinus (assembly GCF_949152265.1). Taxonomy (NCBI): domain Eukaryota; kingdom Metazoa; phylum Chordata; class Actinopteri; order Cypriniformes; family Leuciscidae; genus Phoxinus; species Phoxinus phoxinus. The sequence goes on along the minus strand of NC_136890.1, from coordinate 29,286,377 downwards.
GTGTTTTTTTTTGTTTTCCAGGAAAAATAATAGATAGACACCCAAAATTGAGACTAATTATGTATATTTTCATCATTTACACAACCGTGTAGTTCCAAAACTGTTGGACTTATTGTTGGAACACAAAATAAGATATTTCGAAGAATGTTGGTAACCAAACAATATTGGTGCCAGTGATTTCTAATTTGAGAAAAATAGATTCTTACAGATTTGAAATGATACAAGGTTTTTTAAATATGACATTTGACATTTAAATATGAAATTTTAGGAACGCATGTACATTTTTGTACATAAAACCTTACAACAGAATATTGTTTCTTGGTAAGCAAGATATTTTGACTTGTTTGCATTTGTAATATAATATTGTCTTACTGCACTGGCAGATATTTTCACTTGTTTATAGAACAGATATTGAAAACATATTGAACAAACTTCCAGTGTTGGAGGAGATAAAATGCATTGATAAAAGGCTTTGAATATCAAATATAGGCCCTACATTTTTCACTGTTGCTTTCTGCAAATATTTAAATTCTTGTCAAGTTAACACATTTAGTCAAATAAATCATATATCGTATATTTTAGGACAACAAGTGTACGCCTACGATGTCAAAACAGGTTTGATTGAAAAGCCCTGAGCACATCCATGCAAGTCTCATTATGTATTTGGTGCTCAAGAGATCGTTACGAGTAATTGCCTTATCAAAGCTGCCTCTAATCAATATCAAAATGTTTCCGTTTATTTCAGAGCACAGAGAATGTGCGCAGCACAACACTGGCAATTACATCTAAATGTGCCATTTCTGTTCGGTTAGCTGGTCGACAGATACAGATTGCCTTGTTAAGGTTTGAGCGGATTAAACACGCGTTCTGTTCCTTGTCGTTTTCTTAGCACGCATCATTCTTGATTTCAAAAACTCTCCTCCCTCACCACCTCTCCCTCTTAAAACGATTCCTTTATGTTTTTGGCCTCTTCTCTTTCCCGTCAGAAGCCCCTCTCAGCCAGCCGCCTCGTCACTTAAAGCACGTTTAGGCCATTTTCCATCTGAAGGATTGCCAGGGTTTCTTTGAACTATGGTTTTTGCATCCCACATGCAGCGCTTCACATTTCCCAGAGGAATATTTCGGAGATGTTTGCTGCGGGTCTATCTAGCCATGATCAGAGGATGTCTAATATTGTCCTTCTCAAAGGCCCCCGCTACTGTTTTGGAGTTTTTTTTTTTTTGAGAAGACATAGCCTATTAACATACCGAGACTAGAGTGTTAGCTCTTCTACTACAGGATAACCAACAGGATGAAAAATTAGTTTGAAACATCTTCCAAAAAAAGTTGCTTTCAATAATGCATTTGATGTGATTGAAATTGCGATGCCTCAAAGAATTTGAATGCCAAGAGATGATCATATGCAGCTGGGATTAAACTATATCTCTAAACGACCCTCTTTACCAGTTCATATATGCGTCTGTTAATTTATTAATTTCTTTATTCGTTTTATTAACTCTCTTTGTCATGGGAGCCCTGCATCGAGCAGAGAACAAAAAAAACACACATGAAAGCCATGAGAAATGCTCTCACTCCATTGTGACCTGCTCTCCCACAGGCGGCTTGAAAAGCACATATCGCACCAGTGAATCTAGCCTCCTTTTGAAATTCATTTCATTGAGATGCTTGATAAAGCCTGAAAAATGTCTCCTAACTATTCGCTGACTGGAGTTTAGCAGTCATTTTCAAAGGCTACTCTATCAATATACGCTATATTACCCATCAGGTTCGTCCCTGCAGTTTGCCAGTGATTTATAATTGCCTTAATTGCTCCACTCGCAGCCACTGGAGGAGATTAATCAAACCTTAAATTCAAAATCCAGCCGAGGCCAGTCGGAGGAACGGCCCTCGCCGCCTCCCGCGAAGGGCACATATCGCTTTTAATTCGTAACCGGTCCTGCTGTTACTGTGGAAATGGAGACTAACGCGAGTGTGTTAATGCACGTCTCCCACGGTTACAAAATCACTAATCCCTGCCTAAACGGCATGAGGTTGAACGGCCACACTCTTCCGAATGCCTTCCGTGGGCCTGCTTCACACATGAAAATTAGCATCAGTGCATGTATTTTGAATAGTATGTTTATAATTTAACAATGAACCCCTAGATTAATAAAGGCAGTGAAGAAATGTTGCTCATTGTTTGTTCGTGATATAGGTAATGAATTATCTGGTACAAATTAAACATTTTTACATCACATCTGATAATTATTTTAAGTTTATTCAAATATTTAAAGGGATAGTTCATCATTACTCCGTCCACATATCATTCAAGCCTATATGACTTTCTTTCATTCTTCTGTAGAAGACGTATTGAAAAATGTCTAGGGGTTATTTGTCCATTAAATGAAAGATGGGGCAGTTTGTAATAGATAATGGCAGAGCTGTATTTACTCTTTCAGAGAGTAAATAGTGTTACTGGTAATAATATTGTCTCTGTTAAGCACTTTTTACCTCCTGCAACGCGAACACCTGGAGCAGTAGCATCATTTGCGCTAATGATAGCTAATCCGCTCAATTAGCAAAGTACACATTTGTAATCTGGGCCTCTCTGCTAGCAGGCAAGTTTACATACTCTTCATCTTCCTCTTGCAGACTAATGCCCTACGACATTCACAGTGCTGTGGCGGCACACAATCCCCTGTGGTAACATGCTAACAGACGAGCTGATTCATCCGATTGTTTGCAGGCACAAGAAATGCCTCATTCTTTCCGCATGTCCCTCTCCCTCTCTTACTCCGTCTCGTTCTGCCTCTTTCCGTCTTTACCACATGAGACCGCAGTCACCTATTTAGCCCATTAATTAGCATGAACAGTTAATAGTGCTTCCCACAATAGCTGCCTCGGCAGTTTTTTCTCAGAGTTGGTGTCACCAAATCAATATCAAGTCGAGCATAAAGCACTGGAGGAACTCAGTCGTAAGAAGGAGGACTGTGCGGTCATAGCTGCTTCTCTCAATGATTTTTCTGTTAGAAGCAAGCCATCCCTGCACCAATAGGCCTAAGCATAACACCATGTGATTTTTTTTTTTCTCTGTACTTTATGATTGTACGATATATGACACCAGTAAGATCTGATTTTGGTAACAACTGAGCACTGACGGGGCGTTTTACATCATCAAAAGAGCGCAACAGTCGGGTTTCAGAAGTAAAAATCCTATTCATTTTCTCCTTGCAAATGTATAAACCTTTAAAGACAGACCTACTGTGACTTACGAGGTTGTTATTGGATGGCTTATGCGTTTGTTCTGTCAAACTGAATTCCTGTTGAAATCTCTGCATTACCCATGATTCTGCTGAGAAATCTCTACCAATCAGAGAATCGCGACACACAAACTCTTGAGCACCCGCCCTCTCGCATGAAGCACAGTGAATGATGTAGAGTCTGTTTCCTTACTCATAAAACTCATTAAATGGTTGCATGCATAATATGCATATTTTGCAATAGTAACCCAAAATATATTATTTCTATATACAAAATTATTATCTTTAAATCAGTAAGAATAAAATAATAAATAAGTAATTTTAAGAATAAGTAATTTTAATGTGATTTTGAACCATTCACTCACTGTTTTCTGTGCTGTTTCTGTGCTCTGTTAAAATAGCCTTGTAAACACAGTTGGTTAAAAGGCATGTGCAACAGTATATTGGATCCATGCAGCTCTTAAAGTGACAGCGGCCTAATATTGCTGCTGCTGTCTCGATTATAATGTTAACAACAAACATCAAAAGACAAAGAAACTTCACTTGCTGTTCTTGACTGTATAACTTATGTAAACATTATGTAGACTGTACATTTTATTAATAAAGTGCAGTGTTATTTTACTTTTGATTACAGTTGCTACCTGAATACCTGAAAATCTTAAAACACTGTTAATTTCAATCGTATCTTTGTTTAGGTGTATTTATTTGTGTGATTGTAATTTTTTTATTTGTTCTTTAATTACTAAGTGTTTACTTGTCTTTAATAATGCTTGAAATGTATATTAGTTAGACTAGTTGCTTTTGCTGTGGTATTTTTAAACCATAGGCAAAAAGTTCCTTGTGTAAGTGTTCTTTAGCCGGTTGGTTTTTGTTCATATTCAGCTGCAATAAAATGTTTTGCAATAAGATTTAGAATAAATGTGAAGGATATCTAAAAAAAATATATGTTTTTACCTTATTGGAATCGAAATTAGGAATCGATAAGAATCGGAATCGATAAAATTCAGATGATACCCAACCCTAGTCAGTATATTATAATTACAGTGTAACAAGGGCACCTTGAAAGAAAGAGTAACCAAGTCATAAAGTTTACAATCTTTTTGTCTGATGTTTCACCTCATAGCTGGTGGTTTTGTTTCATGGCTTATAATTGTTAAATAAAGACTTTTTAAAAAATCCCAATGGGAAAAATACTTCCAGAAAAAGTGGTTGGGCACTGTTGTACTCTGTTGTGTCATCATTGACATGCTAATGATACTGCGCACAGCTAAATTACAATTTGTTGGCACACGCTGGCTGAAAGAAGGATTTTGAGGTCATTTTAGTACAATTGTAATAATGAGTACTCTAATGAACAATGTATTTATCTTGCTTATCTTGTAGACAAGTTCTTCATTTGACACTGGAGGACTATTGCTCAAACTTCATCTGAGGCTAAGATTCATTGCCAAAGCAATTAACCCGCTGTCGATCATGTCACACCAAGCAATCAACGATAATTCCCAAAGTTTGTCTCAGACAGCAAAGCTGGGGCAAAAATCATATACAGTAGTGTGCACTGAGCTTACGTGATAACACTCTCAGAATTCTCCTCACATCTCGAGGAGAAGGAAGAATGTGTCTAGGATCTTGAAGAACAGAAATTGGAAAAAATCAAATCAAAAAAGCTTGCAGCCAGTTGCAGGATTTTCTTGTTTGCTTTTGCTGTTCTTGTTGTTTTCATTTAACAATGCAGCATGAGTGCTTAGCATTTAGATGACATGTTTGAGGAGAGGTGCAGCAGATCAGATGCACTGCGTGAAGGGTTTCACAGATAGCGCCAGGCTTCCAGGGCAGAGAGGCATACGGGCAGGCGGGCACTGGAAAAACCAGCTCTACCCATAGAATCCCAGGCACTGTCAACACCATTGTGAATGACTCAGTGACGAGCCAATCAGCACGGGTGCCAACGAGCAGCTTAGAGTGCCTTCTGCATGCCAATGAATGTAGCGGCTCCAAGAGACATGCTTGCCAATGAGGGACTCGAAGTCTTGAGGGGTTAAGAGGTTTTTATAAACATTGAATGAGCAAGTGGAAAGTTGGAAGTTTCTTCAACTTGATCTGAGAGTAAAGACTTTCAAAAAAAGCCCTGTGAAGTGCAGACTACAGTGCTGGCTAATTTGAGGTGCTTTGAGAGTATAAACCAGACAGCAGAGGATTGTATTAGCACCATTAGCAGGGTTGAGAGTGTTGCAGACAGTCAGGCAGTGTTGGGCAGCAACTAACAAAAAACACTTCTAACTTGACCATATATTTCGGTGTAAATGCGGATGGATGGATGGAGGGATGGATGGAGGGATGGATGGATGGAGGGATGGATAGAGGGGTGGATAGAGGGATGGATAGAGGGGTGGATGGATGATGGAGAGTGTTTTTTATTTTATTTTATTTTTAGGAAAGGGTTGCAATAAATGCATAAATTCTCCAAAAAAAGATGGTTTCAATATAATCTCAAAACATAAGCCACTGGTCATACTCAGCTAATATTTGTGTATGTATATAAATAAATAAAATTGTATTTATTTATTTATTTATTTATTTATTTAATGAACCATTGACCACATTTGAACAGCCTCATGTAGAACTTTGATCTTGAGTATTTTTCTACAATCTTTTAGATTTAGTTTAGTGTTTGACATTGATATTTTTTAAATTATTTAATTATTTTTTCTAATAATGCATTACATTTACATTATTAATTACCTTTTGGGTGGCCAACTTTTTAAACTTATACCCTGGAAAATAATTATAAACAAATAAACTGTAATAGAAATGGTATTCCAGATATAGGGGACAATATTCAAGTTCATATTATTTAATAAAGGGTTATGTTATGGAATGATACCTTTTATATGGAGTTTCTTGACCATTTAAAATCATGTCACCATATTTTGAGAATCACCCTTAGACAGTTTTTCATGCTATTTGGTAGAATTTGAATGATGAAACATTTATGACATTTATTCATTGATATCGTAAGTAGACATAACGCAGTCTAGTGAAATATCTGACCTCTATTTTCTTTCTCTTTTTTTAATAGCCTCTGCCAAAGGAGCCATCCTAAAGGACTTGAGATTGCCGTGAGGAGGTGAGTGGTGCTTCAGAAAGATTATCTCTTATCTTGCTCTGTTTGCTTTTCCTTAGTAAGCCATCATTGTCTCTGAATCTAATATGCGATGACGGAGGTCGTCCAGCGAGCAGGTCCGAAGCAGAACAGCGACAAAACGTGGCGAACGACAAGAGCGCTATCACAGCGTTTGCTTTAAAGCAACATGACAGATACAGAGCACAGGTACAGAGGTGGAATAAGGCAGAGCAGAAATCGAGTGGAAATCTTATCATTTATCCAGCCAATTGTGCCCCGGCGGCGTTGATGAAGTTGTGTTACGAGTGACGCACCTGATCAGCAGAAGGGCTAAAGCAGGATTAGAGGGCAGCTGGGGGCGCCGGTTTTGCCGCGGATCGGGAGATGAAGGGAGAAGATGATGTTGCAGGACGTGAGCTGAAACCCAAAATCCCTTGCGCTCTGCCTCAGTAGCGATTGCAGATGGCCTGATGGTAGCAAAGAAGGAGATACGGTTATATTTAACAAGATATATTTACATGCCAGCTGTTGTTTGTCTTTCCGTCATGCTTCAAGCGATTCCCATCGAGTGTACATGGCTTGGGAAAGACTCGTTTTGCAGTGCGGGAGGATGAGGACAGAAATTTGCATAAATGTATGTTAATCCTTGAGGCAATTAGCACCTGTCAGTTTCCGAGCAATAGATTTCCAGTCTTTCTATTACATGGCAAAATAAAATGCTGAATATTGTTCAGTTATTATAATAAAGTAATATAACACTGTTTTTTCTGTATTGAAAAGTGCCCTTTGGGAAACAATGCCTTTTCACGGCAGTGTTATTCCAGCAACAGTCAAATATTCGAGTTGAACATGCCTTTATTTCTTTGAAAAGCACTTTATTAAAAAGCTAGTCATGAGGGAAGAGTTTTTATTGAAAAGCTCCATTATAAAAGGGTCCAGAGTGAGCACTTAAGGAACATCTCAGAGGGAAGCTGTTGTGTAAGACTTCTAGGGCGGATTGTAGGCTTTGTGGACTCCACGGTGGTTCCAGAAAATGACATTCTCTATGGCCGTTCTGGTCAGTGTTATCACCATTTCCAACATAGTGCGTCCTCCTCTCTCAAGAGAGCGCCACATGTATCACAAGTCAATCTCGAATAGATGGAGAAACAGCAAAGAGAGAGAACCATAAATATTTACGTGGAGAGGAACTGGAATGTACAAAATTGTGTTCTGATTTTGGCAATTACATTGGCGTGCATAAAAAATGTATCTGCATGGGTAATGTGGGAGAATGTCTGATTTACAAATCCCAGTCGCAAGTTATTTATGAATGATAAATTCTGGGTATTGTCAGTTAAACAGCAATGAACTGATATGATCTTTTTTCTCTAACTCAGGGATTCTCAAATTTACTGCTGTAAAAAGTGAGATAATTGTTTTCAATTCACCTATTTAGATAGAAAAACTGAAAGCCTGATGGTAGCCTTGACAACCTGTTTCCTTTTACAATTATTATTTTTGGGAAACATTTTGACATTTCAATGTCTTTTATAAAATGTTAGACTTTTTAGAACTGGAACATTTATTTTGCTGAAACTGTAGAACATGGCTCTGGCAATTGCCAACTCATGGGTTTGATTTGCAGGAAATACATATAGTGATAAAATTAATACTGTGCCTTGAATGCATTAATGTGATGTAAGTCGCATTGGATAAAAGCGTCTGCTAAATGCATAAATAAGTGTCATCAATATTGCGTATGTGTAGTGTAAAACCAGCTAGCAAGCCATAGTGATCAGACAAACCACTGATGCAGAATCCAAATCAAGTCTCAAGAATAGAATTTATCCAGTAAGTCATGTGTATTTCCAAAAAAAAAAAAAAAAAATATATATATATATATATATATATATATATATATATATATACTCGAATCTAATTTTATCTTTTGTACCATGCACCTGAAGCTACAGTATATTCATTAACTATTGTATGTTGGCTAGGGTGGGACTCTTCACCTAAAAAATAAAGCCACTGAACGACTTGTCTGAACTTTTAGGCAAGATTGTTTTTATTCTTTAAATGGCCACTCATTAGCACATTTTTCAGATATATATAGTAAATTAATTGGTAACCAGGTTTGGTTTTCCTCTAAACCATACAATCATATGCCATATGCTTACATTTCACATCATTAAATGATTGTGCATTTCTAACATCTTTCTGTGGAGAAATGTACTAATTAACAGTCATTATCATGCTTTTCACTTTAGAATGCTGTTCCAAATATTTAATAATTCCTTTAGAAGGATGTAGTAACATTTGAGTAATTACTATCCAAACCCTTACAAAAACCTCAATGACTTCAGTCGATATTAGGGAGTTATCATGCTTTTCACTTTATACTGTTTCAAATAGTTAGTCATTCCTTCTGAAGGATTTGGTAATACTTTAGTCTTTACTATTGGATTCCCATGATTTTCACTTTAGAATTAATTATACATTATGCATTACTCTCATTAATTATGAACTGAATATAGTTCTTTGTAGTCCTTTGGGAGGTATGAAAAAATAGTAGTAACTGATTAGCTAATAGTGAACTACCGCATTCAAGTGGGGACCATTGCCTTCTAATTAGAGTTTATTGTTAGTTAATCAACTCTTTAAAACAACGGTTCAAAAGGGGGCTTTTCACAGAGATAGAAGAACCACCTTTCAGTGAACAGTCCTTAAAAGAACCATTTTTTCCTTAGTGTGAAGAACATTTTAATAATCTAAAGAACCTTTTTCCGCTGTAAAGAAACTTGTGTAAGGGAAAGGTTCCATCAAAATCCATCAAAAATCGGTGTTGCCTACACTGTTATCCTCTTTTTAAAATTTGCACCCTGTTGACTTCAATGGAGCAAGTTTTAAACCTGCTTTTAGCCTCTTAACATCCTTGATGTGTCACTACAAGTGCCCAGCCATGTGAGTGATTATTTTAGAGTGAACACGGTGAATCTGACTGCAGTAGATGTGAAAGATATGAATAAAAATGATGTTATTTCAGCCAGCACAAATACCTGTATTTACTTCCTGTTTTCGGTCGAAGTCCAAAGTAGTCGATTGTCGAGTTCACGGCGATTGTCGACAATTGACTACTTTGGACTTCGACCGAAAACAGGATGTAAATACAGGAATTTGCGCTGGCTGAAATAACATCATTTTTATTCATATTTTTCACATCTACTGCAGTCAGATTCACCGTGTTCACTCTGAAGGAATCATCTAACATGGCTGGGCACTTGTATGACACATCAAGGATGTTAAGACTAAGAACTGGTTAAGTTTAAAACTTGCCCCATTGAAGTCAACAGGGTGCAAATTTTAAAAAGAGGATAACACTACACCGATTTTTTTCGTTACCAGAAAATGTTACCAGAGAGAGGGAGGGAGAGGGAGAGAGGGAGGGAGAGGGAGATGGGTAAAGGCAGAGGTCCCCAAAGAGGGGACCCAGAGAAACCAGTGCATCCCAAGCAAAGAGACAGAACAACAGTTACAATCTTCTTTTATCATTTCCCCTGACCATTTGACTAACACCCAGGTGTGAGATATTCAAACTGACCAATCAGATAATCACAACTTCCCCCATTGTCCACAACCTCTGGCCTAGATCACAATCAGCAACGCTGTGCCTTTAGAGAAGAGGGAGTGAAAAGAAAATTTCTTTGTTCCTTTCAAAAATCTTGGATGATTTCCAATCTTACAGAATCATAGATGCCAATAAAGAACCTTTAGTAGTTACTAGAATGTTAATATTGCGTTACTCATTTGTTTCCGTGTAGTTATTCGTAATGACGGAACAGTATTCTAAAGTGTTACCAAAAGATTAACTATGAACGTTGATTAAAATAGAGCTGAGGACAGTACTAAAGCATGATTGTATTTAAAATAAGTGAATATCTTAGCAGGACAGCAGCTCGGAGGAAACGATGCTGATTAGCGCACAGGCAATGTTATTTACATATTCAATTTTAATTCTCCAAATGTGAATTAACACTCAGACAGACAACGGGTGGCATAATTTTCCCTTTAAAAAAAAACTGCCACACGATGTTGCGCAGCCACATTGAAAGGCCTGTGTGTAACAAAATAATCATTTTGCTAAGGCTTTCTTGCTAAAGAACACGGGCATTCACCCTCTGCCATTTACATTTTTCAAAAAGCATGTGCCTTTCAAAGCAGATGCTCTTCAGAATGCTGTCATATAAAAAAATCATCATTCACTAAGTAAACACAAACAAAAGAGCCACACAAGATCAACAAACATGAAAAGACGAGGCAGGAAAAGGTAATGCATGTCGTTTTTTCTTGCCTTTGATCATGCCGCAAAATGCATTTCCCTAATGTCCTCGTCGATGCTTTTCTCTTTGTATGTGTGTGTGTGTGTGTGTGTGTGCACAGGTTTGCTGACATTCACAGGAGCGACGCCAAACAGGAATCATCCATCAGCCCCCACACATTTGTGTCCATCCTCTCATCTCCGAGCTAAAGATATCAGCTGCCCAAATCCACATCACCCTCAAACAGGAAATGGAACCCGTGCACCATCAGTCAAGCGTCTCTACTGTTACACGCAGGTCATCGAGTCCCAGCAGCCACCATCATCTCACAGCAGGGGACGTGCAACCTTTCTTAGTGAAACCTTGACATAATTCAACTGTTTCTGTTTTGATCTTGAGATGCATTGGCTAGGAGAACATTTCACTCGCTTTCCAGTTAAGCAGACAGAGAAGACTGTTCGCGCAACATTATATAAGTTCCTTGTGAACAGCTGCGAGGGCATTGCTTAAGAATGATCTTGATGGACCCCAACTGCGTCTTCAGAGAGAGGACATGTCGTCGACAAAAGGCCAAGGATGTGCGGGGACCTTTAAATATACACCAGAGATCACCTCTGTGTAAAGGGATAACGTGTTTTCCTGTCAAATCGAGAATTGAGAAAAGAGGACAGCAGCAGACGACTGATGTATCCTGTAGATTTGACCTCACGTGGTGTGAACATATGGATTGTGTGCTGTTGAGCTCTGTCTGCGAATGGCAATGCACTGATGCCGTCAACTCTAATCATTGGTGATTTAAAGATTAGCAAACAATGTGTGGATGTCATCTGTCCCTTCCTCTCTGGGGCGTCTCTTTCACTCTCTGCTTTAAATGTCTGTCTCTAATGGATATATCGTTTCTATCGATACTTTATTTTGACTGTAAATTGACACTTGCAATGGGATGTTGACCTAGATAGGAAATAAAGGGTGTGTCCATGTAAATGTGCACAACGCTTTGAGGAGTCTCTCCATGGGCCACGCTGATTCGCTGCTTAAAGTCAACATGAAGTCATAACGCATCGTTTTGAGTTATATTTCTGGTCTTATTGGTTATCTTATTATATAGTGCATCCTTGCTGAATGAACGTATTAATTTAAACATAACATAAATGCGTTCATGTTTTCATCATGTTTTCAAAATGTACCTACTTGCATTGGTCTTATTGTGCAAAATTCATTGGTGCATGTTAATCCTCCTTTGGTTGACGTCACCAAGTCCACTTATACCTCATCCAACAGGTGCCAGTGGCATTTTAGGTGCTGAGTAATCCTGCTCGACTGACTGCACAATTTGAACCATCAATTGAATTCCAGTGGGTAAAACCTACATTATTTCCTGTATTTTAAATACACGGTAGAACTTGAATAGTGCTGTCTCATGTTGACTTCAAGTATGTGAAAGATGCGTCTTTGTGTTTTGCTCTTTGTTTCCTCTAAAGCAGTCTGCTTTTCATAAAGCACACAGATCTATTCTCAAATCGGTTCTCCACATGGCCAGTGAAGAAGATCAATCCATATGATGAACGTGACTGGTTTCATGTAGCAGAGAAAATAACCACTGTCCCGGAAGATGAAAAAGTGAAAGAATATGGTCACTTTCAGTGAACAGTAGTAATTCATCAGTCTCACGAGCTAGGCCCGGTCCCTCAGTTGTGAATTTTAATGGTGTTTTTATGGTTCCTAATAAAGTCTGTTATGCTTCTGGCAAATATGCAGAGCACGACATCGCTCGCTTCCAATTACTGAGAAACTCAAGGAGATTCAGTGTTCATTCGTTATGGCGTATAGTTATTTGGGAATAGCAGGACTATCTCTCTTTCTCTTTCCTTCTCTCATGAAATCTCTCTACCAGTGTATGTGGAGTGGAGTGACAGTGATTTCTCCTCCTCCCTCAAAGTCTTCTGTAATCACTCTTGTCCAGATCCATTCCAGGTTTTCTATTCTTAGTCGTCGCTCGCTCCCCACTCACTCACTGGTGAGAGGATCCAAGGGGTCAAGGTTTGGCTGGTTTAGCATGGTCCAGTTTGCCCCTGCTGGTAGATATTGTAACTACACCATCTGATCCTAAAGGCACCAAACCGCCAATCGCAATCGCAGCAAAAATGCCTGCCCACTGCTCCAGGTGTGTGTGTTCACTACTGTGTGTGTGCACTTGATGGGTGAAATGCAGTGCACAAATGTGGCTACACGTCATGTCACTTCTTTATTGATGCCATTCAAAATAATCTGTTTTTTTTTTTTTTGTTGTTTTGCAAGCAGCATTTAAATAGTATTTCTTAATAAATATTTCACTTTATATTTTATAATATTATTATACTTTTCTGTCTGCTGCCTTTGAAATCACCGCACCGGATAGTAACTAATGAAGTCCTCAGAGTAAAAAATAATAATAATTGTATTGCAAGCAACATTTGAATAGTAAATATTAAATTTTATTGTAGTAGATATTTTATGTGTACCAGATATTAACCTTGTTTCTTATAATTCTGATTTATCTTATTGCATTTGTCATAATTGTGACTTTTTTCACAGTTAGGTTTCTTGTAACTCCAACTTTCTATCCATTAATTGTGATTTTATTTCTTGTAATATTAACAGTGCTTATTTTATTTCTCGTGACTTTATTTTTTACACACTGATGCAAAAACAGGCTTATAAGTTTAGGCTGTCCGTCATTAATTTTCTCTAAACATTTAGTATTCTTGTTAATTGTTCATAAAGTAATATTTCACTAATGTATTTCTTTCAGAATCCTAACACTGTTTACCGCGTGACTGTATTGGAGCGATCCTGGAGCGATGGTCTGATTTTCACTAAAACGCTACTCGCTCCAGGCAAAAATCACACAACTCTGCATCTCTCCATAGCGCTCGCATACTCCGCTGTCTTTGAGTTTATCCCTCAAGTGCTGTTGTTAAAAGCCTGGTGTGTACTGCTCTGACAGCATTATTCTTTTACATTTCAGATGACATCCCAATCTGATCCTGCAAGTCCTCAAGGCTTCTGCCTCCACTGTACCTCTGATTTATTATTTATCAATAGGAACAACCTCATTAATGGCCCGAAAGTCTTCAACATCAACATCATCAGCATCATTCCTGTGATTCCTAGGTGACATTTATGTACATATTTGCTCATTGTGAGTAGTGCTTGTGGTTATCGGATCAATAAGGCCATAACATGAAATCACGAGTGCAGAACGGTCCTGAGAGGTTGCGTTATTACAGCAATATCTCTGCCGTCGGCCCGCTGTATCAAGCTCCAGCACACTCGTGTGATCTATCTATCAATGCTAACCATGAATGAAGCCCTCATCTGTCACATTCTCATGACTTAAGACCACATATGGATACTGTGCATGTAATTCATGTATATCCCACCAGGACTTGATCATGTTCTGCAGGATGCTGATGCTGAAGGAGTTGAGGATGTATCGCTTCACTATTCCAGGGCTTCTCTAGTAGTTATCCACCCGGAGGCATCTGTCATTAAGTCTATATAATACAAGCATAATTGGGGTTTATGCCCGGATTAAGAGATCGTTACACTTAATTACAACAAATCATGGAGCTCGATGGTGTCTGGGCCAGCTGATATAAAACAGCCCGATAATGTGAGAAAGAGAGAGGCATGCAGGCATAATTACCATTCTTTGTCATCTTTAAGATCCTGATATTTAAATTACATGCAGGATTTTGTAATCCATTGATCCATTTGAGCACTCAATTGTAAGACTTGAAACCATTTTATATATATATATATCAATGCAGTAATATCAGTACAAAATGTCTAAGTGTTCATTTCTCACCACCGTATGCATTTGCACCTGTGGCGGTCCGCTTTGCATCACACTCAAAAGCCCAGACATTAGCAGCTCGAGTACGTTGAAATCTAGCTGAGTGAGTTCTGAAATGACCTGTAATACAGAAGATTTCATACAGAAATTATATAGGGGTGAATCCGGTTGATTGAGACACATTTTCCAAGACATCTCAATGACAAAAAGTCTCCTTGAAAATTCCCCCTAAATACGCAACTCCTGACTGGAGACTTGATGGGGAGTCCGATTTTACGTTGTTTAAAAAAAGCAATGAACTCTCAGGGACGCATTCATTAACATTCACTAAGCGCATTATTTCAGTGCACAAGCCTGTGTTTTCTTGACAAATCACACACAGTGTAGCAGCCACTAAATGCATAGAGTGCAAACACGCAATTTACTATAGATAGCATCTTGTTTACAAAATTCAATGCTATTTGCTTGGTGCAATTATACTAATACCACTCGATCATGAGTGCGGCCTTCCTTTCTCATGCTCATCCCAGCCTGGCTGTAGGACAGTGATCGAAAGGAAAGGCATGTGACTTTTTGAGAAGACTGGTTATTCTGTCATAGAGGTAAGCTACATTTTATTTATTTGTTTAACCTGGGGATTTATAGAAATCTTCTTAAAATTAAAGGGGTGGTAAAATGCCCTTTTCACAAGATATAAAATAAATATCTGATGTACCCAGAGTGTGTGTGTGTGTGTGTGGGAAGTTTTAGCACAAAATACCCGACAGATATTTTTATATAGCATGTTAAAGTTGTCACTTTTTTAAGGGTTTGCAAAAACACATCGTTTTGTGCCTGGCCCTTTAAATGCAAATGAGCTGCACAGAGGGCGGGGTTTCAAGAGTCCATGTGTGGTAGCAGCATAGACAGTATATAAACTGAACACAGCGACCCCATAGGTTTCAACGGAGAAAAGTGAAGTCAATTAGAAGCACTCACTTCCTGATGGCTGGGCGTACTGCGCAGGCTCAAACTGAGCTTGACGACGTAGATGTGACGTGAGCAACCTGTCTGACAGCTGTAAGTCTTCTAGT
This sequence comes from Phoxinus phoxinus, assembly GCF_949152265.1. Taxonomy (NCBI): domain Eukaryota; kingdom Metazoa; phylum Chordata; class Actinopteri; order Cypriniformes; family Leuciscidae; genus Phoxinus; species Phoxinus phoxinus. The sequence goes on along the minus strand of NC_136890.1, from coordinate 29,270,799 downwards.
AGCTGTGCCGAGAGAAATCTGAATCATTCCCTTCCGAATCTCGCAGAGACGGAGAGCGCGAGTATTAGCTGTCCATGAGCTAGCAGCAGGAGCAACTTTGACTCTCTATGGGCTTCTCCCTTGACTTTATCGGACTTTATGCCTCCACGTCCCCCCAATTGCTTGCGAACTTCTCTGCCTGCCTATACGGTAATTTCTCGACTTGTGCGACAGAGTCGCGTGGTTATGACGCAATCGTTAGCCTATTTTTACAAAAACTGCTTCTACGGGGCCATAACGTAAGATACAAGGTAATGGAGCCTTTTATATATTTTTGTGTTTCTTTAGAAATAAACAATGGACAAATGGAGTCTTTAAACGCCTCCGATGTAAAATAATTCGCTGTCAAAGTGACGCCAAAATAAATGGCAGTCAATGGAATGCTAACAGCAGGTGGGGGTCCGCTAATCAATGGCGGCGCCCGGGAAGCTTCAATGTCTTCCGGAACACTGCCCCCCTGGTTAGCAGCTGTGATTACCTCACGCAGACACTAAAATGACAGAAACTGTTCTGCCTTTAATGTTAAAACTGAGTCAAACAAAGATGGAGAGACTCAAGAAGAAGTGACAACATGTAGAAGCAACAGGACGTCTCTGAATGGTTAGTTGATGAATGTATGTTGCTGATGTGGACTTAACTATCTTCAATTAGCATATTCTGTCATGATAATCTATAAATCGCTCGTATAGGAACTGTTGTGAGATGCACACAGAGTGACTTTCTATTGCATGTGAAAAGATGGATGCTAAAGTTTGAGCTGACTCACAAATATACTCTTATACAACTCTTCCTCTTCTCAACATGGACTGCGCGTTCTCGGGGGCGGGGTTATGTACATTTTAGGGTTGGTGATGTCACTAACCCGGGAGGAATGTCGTGTAGTCCAGCCGTTTGTTGTAGTCCTTTTCTTTTAAAGCAAATATCTTCCTTTGCTTTGAACTTTGAGCGTTGTAAATTTGCAGATGTTGTTTATGCTCAAACAGCAACATTACACACTAACTAAAGTTAGAAAAGTGAAATCATACTCAACCACACCTTTAAGGATGTTTGCATAAAATAAATTATAAGAAATTCTTATGTTCCTAACCACAATGAATTAAAAAAGAAAGGTTGACATGAAGCACGATAAATCGCAAACCGCTGGGGAATCAACCGTTTAAAAAAACGCAGAACAGAGAAGAGTCTGCTGGCAAAAAGAGAACGCGCCAGTGCTCGTAATAAAACAGGAATCAACATTGGCTTGGCTTTTTGGAGATGGCAACAACTGAGGGATTTGAAATGTATTAAAAGCGATGGTGTTTTTATTACTCAACTGGTGAGTGAGGAATTGTATTGAACGGATAACTTGCCTCATGTAGTTCTTTAACAGAGTGCTTTGTAAAGCATTATCTGTTGTGATGGATCATTTCATTATGGTTGTTGTAGCGCTGTGCTGGAATTTATTTTCAAGGAAGTACAGTGTCTGTTAATGGATAAAACAGTAACACCTTCAGCTTGAGATCCTTTCAATCTAAACTGGTTATATCTCTTAAGCCAGTAGTGAATGTTTTATGAGACAGTAATACAACTATATGAATCCGCACAAGCAGCCGAAGCACAACCAAAACAATGTTCTTCCGCAAAATGCATGCAGTTTTGTTTTTCAACTGCTAAAGGTTTGCATATAGTTAGTTGATAATCCACACTAATTATATATTATGACGCTTAATATTTACCCCCCCCCCCCCAAAATAAAAAAAAAACACACACGCACATTGAAAATCTTTCTTTTTTTCAAGAACTTGAATTTTTCCTAAGAAAAAATGTGAGAATATTCTAAAATAAACATGCAAACAACATGTGCTTATAAACAATGCTATTCACCATATGTTGCTGCGTAAAAGTAAGCTTTTTTTCTATGAATGTGTGAGACTTCCGATTCATTAGCCACTATATTAAATAACTGGAAGAATAACAAAGTGCAGTAAATGGTCAAATAGTTTGCTCTACAAATCAGTGTGTTCATATGATTATGAAAATAAAATAATTAATATGATGACAAATAACAGTTTGGCATAACAGTTGCAGATAAAATAACTGGAAGCGAATGAGACCGGAAGCCTCGACACGATCAAGTTACAATGGCCGCATCCACTCTCACTGTATGTTAAGAAAGAGGTGAATAATGGGTGAATGTTAGTGCATTCCCTCCTCGGAGAAAACCACAGCTCTAAAATAGGGCTTTGGTGATGTGGCTGTTTATTTGGATGGAGAAGGGGACCTAGAAAGGAAGGAAACACTTAAAGATGACCCCTGCAAGAACCCACTGGCCCATGAGCATGTGAGTGTTAGAAATCTGCTCCTCACTCTGAGCATTCGCTTGGAAAACACAATCTCATATAGACACTCATATATGCAGCCGTGGTGCAGAGAATAAAACCTGACGTCCGCCTACAGTCAGGCCCTCGGGACACTTCCCACATATGTGTAGTCATTTTCTGACACCATGAAATTTTAAATAAATGTTTATTTTTAGCTGTAATTAGCATATGAAAATCTGTTTATACTCTACATGTGTGTACATTTGCTTTCTCTGAATGAAGAGGTAAGTCTATGATTCATATCAAGTCATATTTTACAAAGCACCCAGCCACAACAGTCCACAAGCACAAACCTGCCTATGAAATGGCATTTACTCTTTTTTCATAATGATTTTCCAAAATAATTATTTATTATTGCATTTCTAGATCAAACAGTATCACTTTAAAAAGTCCAAATCCTATTTTGTTGGACAAAAAAAAAAAAAAAAAAAAAAAAAAAATTTTTTTAAAGATTTACTGAACTGTCTAATGTAAGAAAATAAACTGACATTAATTTAAAACAGAAACTTAAAATATGAAACAGAAAGAACTTAGAATGTGAAGTTTTGTGGTGAGAGTCCACTCACAGCAAAGCATGATCCATTTGATCAACACATGCAACTTATGATGACCATTTTTTGTTATTCTGAATTAATATGTTTTAGCTCTATAGTATTTCTTATTATATTTTCCAGCAAAAGTTGTGTTTTCAAGTCACCATTAGAGTGATTAATGTTCTCTTCTGTGAGGTTTTGTTCCATTTCAATAAAAGTATATAACTTGGCTCAACAAACTGAGATAGGCCTACTTCTACATCACTATGTTGAGAAGGGTCAGTATAAAATGCTAGCTTATTGAACTTGGATCCACAAGTAAGTAAAAAAAAAAAAAACATTTATATAAACCTTATTATGAAAGTCTAATTATTTTGCCTCAGGTTTTTGAGCTGTAGGCTACCACTAACACAGCTAAAGATTATTTGGGAGGTTATGAATTAATACAATGTAGCTACACTTTGAATGTCAGAATGTGTAAATTCAATTATTATTATTATATTAATCAACTGTGTTAACTATTTGATAGACTTTAGAAAGTCTTCATTACCAGTCTAAAACATTTATGTGTACAATCATCCATCTGGCAGATGCTTTTATCCAAAACAATGCTGAAACACCGGCTTGCTCTGCCTGGATGGCATGCCAAAAGGGAAATTATGCAAATTACTAAATTTTGATTATGTAAAAAAATATTTATCTTTGCAATAATGTGCACTGATGATTTATACACACTAAGCCAGGGAACATGTGAACTCCTCAGTGATCTCATAATGAGTCAGTGAGACGTAAGTGCTCTTTTCCTGCTTTAGTTTATCCATGCAAAACAACCAGCACGCTTTTGGCATGCTAACTTTACTTTAGTGCAATAACAGGGTTCCGTTGCCTCAGGACATCTTTCAAAATGCATTTTCCTGGAAATACTGACGCCGTGTTTAATATTATTTGTCTTCTCCAGGGCACTCGGCCATCTTAGTGCTGGTATGCCAAATTGGATTGTACTTCGCGGCTCGATTATTTTCCCCTTTTTCTCCTGTTTTTCGTTTTTGATGTCAATCCCGCAGCAGCCACAGAGACCAAGATAAAACGAAACTTGTTTTGATGATAATTTGTCACAATGGTAGAAAAGAGATTTATTTATTTTTTGCTTTTGACGGGGTAAATTGAATAAGAGACCGTAAGCAGGCAGTGAGTTTAAAGAGATTTTTAGATTTAAAAGTATATATCCCTGACATGAAATCTTTAATTCGTAAATACGTACATCTTCATTGTTATTCCGGAGGGAACATCGGCTCGGGAAGGATCAAAGTGTAAAAACGCTTTGCAAAACAGCCCCCAATGAGAGTGGATATGGAACAAGACGTGTGATTAAAATCAGAGAGGCGTAAATAAGACAGCAAAAAAAGCAGGCTTTGCAGAAAAAAAAAATCAGAGTTGCATCGATTCATTACGGCATGCTGTGTGAAATATCTGTGCGTTTTATGCAGCTGGCTGCAGGGCACACACACACACACACACACACACACACAGCCTACAGTTTACATACATCATCAAATGCGAATCTAACACTTCACCTCCCACTGCAGCAGAGAAGGCCAAAGAGACGGACATCAGCTAAATTATGGAGCAAATAAGTAATAGTTTATGTAGGCTACTTGTGTGTTCTTCCCCCAGCTTGTTTCAGAAGGTCACATGATTATATTCTATATGTAGGGCTAAACAGAAATATATTTCAGCTCGAGGGCCTGAGTGGACATGATTTTTTGCCATGGAAACAAAACAGAGGTAATGAAAATACCCTCCACCAAGAAAAAGCACAACATTTGTGTTATAATAAACAACAGGAATAGCCCACATGTGATGCTCCAAAGCTCCAGTAACTGCAAGAGCTGTTTTCTTGAGGTAATAACCTCTTTGTTTCGTTTAGTCTTCACCATTGAGTAAAGTAAGAACAAAGTGACTTCTCAGAGTCAGACATATAAGGCGTTCTGGATCACTAGTTGTTAATCAAACTGAAGCAGTGCAAACACACATGGAGGAGGGTAGCAGCTGTGGTTCAGTGGTGCAAGGATAAATTCCTCCCTCAACCATAATGCCACTCCCTGTTTTGCACTTATTTATTCAAGATAGGCACAGGTGTGCACGCTTTAGCAGTTATAATAGCCATAGAAACCTGCAATTGGCCAAAACGAGATGAATTTGCATAACTTTCCACCGCCAATTGTCTGTAAACGCAGCCAAGCACTCGTTTGCAGCAAGCTGTTCTACTGTAAAATCCAACGCGTGTGTGTGTGGCTGGATTGTCATGTTTGCTGACAGTGACACAGGCTATTAGCCGTTTGAGGCTAGTCTATGTTGTTTAAACCTCTTAGCCTCAGAGATCAATATGGTATAATTGAGTCTGTGAATGTCTATCAAGTTGACATCTCTCCGTCGCACTGCCGCAGCGAGGGGAATTGGCACAGCTGTGTTTTGCAGGGTGGGGATTTTGAGTTTGGGCCACTTGAGGAAGCAAAATGTCAGGAAAATGTCAGAAACTCATTTAGAAAGTGGTGTTGCTACAGAGATAAATCTCATCTTAATTATGTGAGCGGAGCGAAAAGGCCTTATGTTTGAGGACAGTCATAAAGATGGAAAGGTTCTGTGTGATTTGGGAGTTGACGGCGCACCTGGCGTAACTCTTTACGCAAGTATGTGAAGGCAGACACAACAAACCTCAGTACTCAAGGGGGTGATAAAGTTCCCTTCAAATGTCATTAACCTGAATGTTATTTAGGGACGTTGGCGTGAACATGATGCCGACTTTAATTTGCTTAGCCAGATAGGCCTACAGTTTACATGCGTTGTGTTATAAATTGTGATCTGACCAATTTTGGAACTAAACAGCACACAATAAAGCTTGCTAGAATGTGTACTTGCATAGAGAATGTTTCGGGGAATATATATTTATTTTTTACATTTGTATTTATTTTTCCTTATTATGTTATTTTACTTATTATTTAATTGTTGGACCAAAAACTATTTGGACAAGATTTGGACATCTCCAAATCCTGTTTAAAAAAAGTAAAATCAAAAAGTTGTTGGGGTCTTAAAATTGTGCAAGTATGCATATCGTTCTAAACTTTTGAAATTAGTGTCTTATGATCACCAAGGCTGCATTTTTTTAAATCAAAAATACAGTACAAACAGTAATATTGTGAAATATTATTACATTTTAGCTGTTTTCACTGAATATATAGTAAAATGTCATTTATTCTTGTGCTGCAAAGCTGAATTTTCAGCATCATTACTCCAGTCTTTAGTCTCACATGATCCTTCAGAAATCAATCTAATATGCTGATTTGCTGCTCAAGAAACATTTCTTATTATCGAATCTGAAAACAGTTGTGATGCTTACATTTTATTTCAGGATTGACTGATGAGTAAAAAATTCAGAAGAACCACATTTATTTGAAAGAGAAATATTTTGATCAATAATATGCATTCTTGCTGAATAACCATATTAAAGGGTGAGTTACCCCAACATGAAAATGATCCCATAATTTACTCACCCTTAAGCCATTCTAAGTGTATATGGCGTCGGGTCAGAGGTCACACTTCTGCCGGAACTAGATTCGCGTACAGATGTTACTAGAAGCCAGGGAATATTATAAAGATATAAATATGGATATTTTTCTTAGAAAAACACATCGCTTCGCTTCAGAAGGCCTTAACCCTCTGGAGCCTTGTGGATTACTTTTATGATGGATGGATGAATGTGCTTTTTGGAGCTTCAAAAACTCAGGCTCTATTCACTCCCATTATAAAGCTTGGAAGAGCCAAGATAGTTTTTAATATAACTCCGATTGTAGTTGTCTGAAAGAAGAAAGTCATATACACCTAAGCTTGAGGAGGAGTAAATAATGGGATAATTTACATTTTTGGGTGAACTAACCATTTCATTAATTATAAATGATGTTTAGGAATAATGGTGTTTATGTTTCTCTTGCTTCACCTGAACACTGAGTCATTGTTGCTGTGTAAATGTGCTGATGTAGGCCTAGAGAAGTTCAGAATGAGGTGTTTCGTTTCAATAAGTGTTCTTTTTGAAGTGGGTTTTGAGTTCTAAAATTTGTTTTCATAGTAGGCTACACCAAACGTTTATTTAAAAAGAGAAATGTCAGTTTCTCATCATTTGACCCCTTTCAACTCCTTAAACACACCAGAGACGAGCATGACTCATGACTCTAGCGCTGCATTAGAAACAGCTCCTCCATGGCAACAGCACTTCAGAGATCCGCCACTGAGCAGCTGTGCTCTGCCGGCTCCATCATCATCATAAACCACTGTTGTTTATCTATGAATTATCTTTTTTCCAGCTCATTTCTTTCATTTGTTTAATAGCTCAGATCAAAGTACTGTATCTCGCTCGCTGGTTGTATTTGAAAGAAGAGCAATTATTAAAAGTACGCGCTCGCCGCAAGGAACATCTCGATTCATCAAAGGAGAGTTCACGAGTCATTTTCGCAAAACAAACGGTCCTTGTATTCATCCCTGTGAGCCGCCCACTCATTCACCCACCCTAAAAGATTTTTAAAAACTTGTCAGATTTTCAAAATGTGAGAGACCAAACATGAGGATAAAATTATAAATGTAACAGTTGTGTTCCTGTAGTGTGTGCCGTGATGTGACCAAGACAGCACAGCACACACTAAGAGATTCCTTTCATTAACAACCAGACTGTGTTTGAAATCGCATACTCTCTTGAGTCGGTACTTATTTTGAATAAGACCGCTAAAAAAATGTTGTATATAGTATAAAAAATTTAATCTGGACGTACTACCTTTCCCATGTTATCATTATCATGTGACCGATACCAGCATCAGTAATGTCACTTCACTGCCATTCACAAATAGCCTACTCTCCCGTGGCCTCATGGGATAGTAAAGCGTCCATCATAAGCACACTTCAGAACTCGCTGGAAGAAGCGAGTGGGACTTTTTGCCCACTTTTTTATCAGTACTGTGAATTTGGACATATTTTGTCACATACTGTTTTTCGCCTACTATATTAGGGAAGAATGCGATTTCGGATGCAGCCTCAGAGTCCCGACTGTGAACACGAGAAATCTCCCAAAATCGATCCCTGTCATATGTGACTTAGGAGTAAACAAACATTTTGGAAGACAGGGATGAAGAAATGGCGATAATAGTATTTGGACTGCTTTTCACTGAAAAAAAGGAAAAATACATGCGTCCCAATTTGCCTACTTATTAGGCTATGCTCTAAAATTATGTAGGCTACTGTTTTTGTGAAGAAAAAGTACACAATTTTGAGTGTATAGCAGAAGAGTAGGCAAGCTTTGGGACATCCTACTTTGTCATAATTGCGTGTTTAACGGACAGCTCTTCCGCTTAGTTACATCCATCCTGTCACCGTTTAAACTTCCCTGCCAATCATCTTGTCATAGTTAAAATCCTCCACATTCAATTTAATTTAATCTCCTACCGTTTCGGGAAGAAATCAGACAGTCGTGGGTCTTTAATATGGAGACTCTCCTCATGTGTTTGCAATTTGAATATAATGATGCATTTAAAAGATAATGACCAAATGTATCTTTACAAAAGTTCACAATGTTGCAGTATAATGGAAATATCTTTTCATCAAGTTAAACACTGATAATTAATCACTCAAATTCCTTTATCTAAACCTGACTACTTAAAGGGTGACCTATGCAGGTCTTTTACCTTAACTGAAGAGCTTCGGAGTCATTGGAATGGTTATATTACTTTTTTTCAGGTTGAATGGTGGTCGTCTCGCACCCCCCTATCGCCTGTGAGTGGAAAAACCAACTTTGCCACTTTGGGCCGGCGGCCGGCGCGTCAGGAAGTATCGCGTGATATCAGGTCTCACGATGTAACGAATTGCTTTACGGCAAAAAAAAATCTGCTAAAATTCTGTCATTATTGCGCTCCCTCACGCTGTTTAAACCCGAATGAAGAAGACGTTGTAAAGAATATCCCATCTCCTTTGATGTCGTTGATCTACTAGCCTCTGGTATCTGAGAGTCGACAACGACTTTTTCGACAGTGTTGTCAAATATCTATTCCGAAGCTGTAGGGGGAGCTCTATAGAGAAACCTGCGAGCAAAAAGCGAGAATACAGCGAAGATATTCTCGAAACTGCATAGCCCTGCTTTAACCGTCGGACTCTCACATCCGCCATGTTTGTAGTCTTTTATTTTTTAAACCAGTTTTATTCATGTTTGTAGTTCTAATTGAGTTCTCATCCAACACCCAATGGGTTGTGGGCAATATTAGCTGTTAAGAGTGTGCACGGATCTGCACTTCAGGTTCTAACTGGAATAAGTAGACCATGGGTATCTTAGGAATATTCATCTCAACATACTACGTTTTGGGACATACTTATTTTAATTTTCAAATACTATTTAGGATGGATAGTGTGCGAATTGGGACGCAGCTAAAGATTTGGATCAAGTCGTCTTCTGTCTTCTCGCTTCCTGATTTGTAATTGTTTCATTCCACGTGACAATCAGTGTGCACGTTTGACTTCAGGGATCCCTCCACACAACATGGTTTCTGATCATAAATATTCAACAACGATCGGTGCGGCCATGACGTTCTTCAGAGCGGATTCAATCACTCTTAACACAACTCACACCACAGGAAATTAATCTGTAGAACATCAAGATAATCAGGACTTTAGTAGGAAGGAGAGAATTGGGCCCCGAACCGGCTCGATTTTCTTGTAATGTGTGGGTGCCTTTACACACATAAACATACATCCACCTTTTCACACACTAACAGGTACCGTCCCTTAAGGGCTCGGGTTTCCTTGAGTCCTGTATCCACAAAGTGTAATGTTTGGTTGAATGAACAGAGCCTTTTACAGCTCACTGCAACTACAAGATAAAGGCGCAATTTCCATCTCACTGCTCTGAAACAAACCCTCTGCATGCAGCACTCAGACGCATGAGATTGAGCCACTAGCCTGCATTTAATTAGCTTCAAATAGACGTGCCTTTATCACTCGAGAGAAAAGAGAATTTTTGAGATGCTTGCTGCTGGCGGAGTGTTTCCTGAGGAAATCGCCTGTGTTCGTGCTTTTTTTTTTTACCCTTCATCTGCTGTGCGCTGTGCTTTTGTTCACGACTCATGCACACTGCAAGAGCAACAAAATGTCACAGAGCATTTAGAAACAGGTCATTGTGTATGCAACAAAACAGACCTCGCATGACAAAGACAAACAGCTGAACGCTGCTGATGCGTAATCAAAATCGCTTTCAACTTACATTTTCAATGATTTTCTCTTCAATTGTGTTAAAGCTACAATGAAAAAATACACAGGTCTGAAAAAAATGTGAGTGGTTAACAGTAGCCTACTCATTGCCACAGTATTTGTATGGTTGCTAAAGTGTTGCTGCTAGTGTGTTCTGGTAGAGGTTTACTATGCACCTGTAAACCCAAATAAGTTGGCAAAACTCAAAATATTTAAGGTTATCAATCAATTAAGTTATGAAATTCAAAGTTTAAGTAAGAGAACTAGCAGATTTTTATTTTGTACGTTATACAGTGTACTATAGTAGTACTTTGTACTTTACATTTTAATTGTACTTAACTTGACATGTTTGAGTACACTAATTCATACAATTAACTTAAAACTTTCATGTAATCTCAATGTGATCACTTTTATTTGTATAAACTTAGCTAGCTTTAATAAATGAATCTGCTAACATACTAATTTGTTAACATATTAGCAATAGTATGTTATACAGAAGCACTTGCTGTATGAGTGCAACAATATAAATGTATTAATTGCTCTCAAATCAATGCACCACTTGTCACCATGATAGTAATCCTAAAACCAACATTAACAGAAATTCTTCTAAATTAGCATAAAACATTAATCACTACTAAATCTCCCACTTAACATTAGTCTGGCACAAAAAAAAACATTATATTACACTTAATTTTAGCATTTACTCTCCCTTTCGAGTGCCACCGGCAAAGTATGCTGGGAAATAGACATCCCAGCAGTTTCAGTTAAACTTAAGTTCGTCTAAATTAAAAGAAATAATTTCATAAAACTCAAAACAATGAAACAGTTCAGTTTACTTAAAATTAGGGCTGTCAAAAGTTTAATCGCGATAAATCGCATCCAAAATAAAAGTTTGCGTGTGTATGTGTGTGTACTGTGTATAATTATTATTATGTATAAATACACACACATTCATGTATATATTTAAGAAATATTTGCATTTATATACTGTATATACATTTATATAATTTATATTATATATACATATTTTATATATAAATATAACCAATTTTTCTGAAATATATACATGATTGTGTGTGTTTTTATATATATAAATAATTATACACAGTACACACACATATATTATGCAAACACAAACTTTTATTTTGGATGCGATTAATCACGATTCATCTTTTGACAGCTCTACTTAAAATATATCAGTTCTGTGAACTTGAAAGAAAAAGAAAGTGCTAAATACTCATAAAAGTTAATTTGAACTAATTAGTAAGTGTGTCCTACTCAAACCAATTAATTATTTTCAGCGTTAGTGTTTATGGTGTGAAGTGTGGTTGCTTACTGGTTTCTGTTATATTCGGGTGCTGAGATGGCTGTCATGTTCCTTTGGGGTTATTAGGTTGTTCTAGGGCGGTTGCTATGAAGTTCTGGGTAATTTTGTTGCAAAACTCCCCATATTTACACTCTTTAAGAAATCTATGAATGGCTTCTCTCCACAAAACTGGAAAATAAAATACACATCCGCTTATTATCATGAGGATCATTTTCAGATTATGAAATCTGAAGTAAACATTGTGCAGATATTATGATGCTGTATACTTTATATGCTAAATCCCTCGGATAAGTAGGAATGCCATTTTCATAATATACAATGTCCCCTGAGGCAAATTGTTTGAAGATATTGTGGCTAAACAGCTGAGCTCTTTTGGAGTATATTATCTAAACTGATATAGGCTAATCTGAAGGATCTCTATGCTTAGATAAACAACATGCTGTGACGGCACTTCGGAGATCATGTGATCATGCGTGCATGCATGATATACGAGCAATGGATCATATCTGGGCATCCTCTCCTTAATCCCAGTACCATCATGTGTGCCAGAACCTAATCAATACCCAGGGCTGGAGGACTGCTGAAATTGACAGCTTTAACATCGAGAGATGTTGTGAGATGCAACCCAACAGCTTGGATGAATTATAAGCAGTGGTCTCGGTCGCAGTGCTGCTGTTATCCGGGTCTCTTGGCAAATGTTGTGAAATGTGCCTTGAAGAGAGAGCCAGACCCAATATGGTGCCCCCTGTCCCCAGAGGCAGGCGATGTCCAGATGGCTCACTCACTCTCTCTTTCCCTCCCTTTCTTCCGTCTCTCTCGCTCCCTAAAAGGAGCCAAGCGGTAGAGGCGCGTGTGCACTAACCGAATCTACCCCTATTACTCCTCTTCAGAAAGTTAATAAACAGAAATATAATGTAATCTACAAGCAATTCGCTGTATGGGTTTGTGATCCGTGGATGCAAAGGACTTCATGAAGTGGAAAGCAGCTTGTTATTGGACTTAAAGAGGGCAGTCTGACAAATAGAAATTCGGGTTAAGTAAGCGTGTTGTAGCCATTTTATGGAATTAAGATATATGAGAATTTATATTAATCAGTTATCTTAATCAATTGAGGACCAAAGAGGTCTGTGATAAATGTGACCCTGGATCACAAAACCAGTCACGGGTATATTTGTGGCAATAGCCAACAATACATTGTATGGGTCAAAATTATCGATTTTTCTTGTATGAAAGATCATGTTTCATGAAGATATTTAGTAAATTTCCTACCGTAAATATATGAAATTTATTTTTGTGAGTGGATGCAGCACAACCGCGAACATAAATGGACAACTTTAAAGGCGATTTTCTCAATGTTTAGATTTTGCACCCTCAGATTCCAGATTTTCAAATAGTTGTATCTCGGCCAAATATTGTCCTATCCTTACAACACATACATCAATGGAAAGCTTATTTATTCAGATTTTATATGATTATTAAATGTCAATTTAAAAATTGACCCATGTGACTGGCGTTCCATTCAAGGGGGTAATCCATCCGCCGGAAACTGAAGCCTGCCCGGGAGCCGCCATTGTAGCAGAACTTCACCTGCTGTTAGCATTCCATTGACTCCCATTCATTTTGGCGTCACTTTGACAGCGAATAACGTTACATCTGAGGTGTCCAAAGACTCCATTTGTCCATTAATTATTTCTAAAGAAACACGACAATGTATAAAAGGTTCCATTACCTTGTACCTTACGGTATGGCCCTGTAGAAGCCGTTTTTGTAAAAATAGGCTAACGATTGCGTCATAACCACGCGACTCTGTGTCGCACTGAAGAGAAATTACCGTATAGACAGGCGGAGAAGCTCGCACGCAATCAGGGGGACGTGGAGGCATAAAGTCCGATAAAGTCAAGGGAGAAGCCCACAGAGAGTGATAAAGTTGCTCCTGCTGCTAGCTCATGGACAGCTAATGCTCACGCTCTCCGTCTCTGCGAGATTCGGAAGGGAATGATTCAGATTTCTCTCCGCACAGCTACTAGAAGACTGACAACTGTCAGACACGTTGCTCACGTCACCAAGCTCAGTTTGAGCCTGCGCAGTACGCCTGACGATCAGGAAGTGAGTGCTTCAAATGGGCTTCACTTTTCTCCGTTAAAATCTATGGGGTCGCTGTGTCCATCTTATATACTGTCTATGGTTCCATTTGATCTCTATGACAGTTGCTCAGATTGCGCAGGACATCTTTGCTCATTTGACGTTAAAGGCAACAAATACAGCATCTCTAACTCCTGCTGTTGTCATTTTGTTTAGGTGTTAACAAGCAGCGATCCGGAGCTACAGTTTGTTAAATTTCATGTTTTGTTGAGTTGTCATTGTGGTTGCAGTATTTTCTCCCACACACAGCTATTAGACATGCTCTCTTTTGCTTTCTCACAGCTAACTACCCATTCTAGTGAAATGACCAAACTAAACGCAAACAAACTCCTGACATCCACTTATATTCAGCTCAATTGTAATTTGTTACAGAGGGTTAGAAACTAGAATGTCACCCAACAGACCAACAAGCTGATACTCCACTGATCTATGTTTCTATCCATTGATCTTGTTCATTACTGACAGTAGAAAATTAAATATGTATGTTTGAATTTGAAATGTCACAAACAAGAATATGACACCCATGGCAATCATAATATAAAATAAATGCATTTTACATTTTTTGTTGTTGCAAAAAAAAAATTAGCTTGCCAATTTTGTTTTTTCAAATATTGAAGTGTGGAGGAGATAAATTTAATTAGTTAACTTTAGTTGTCCTTGGAGTTTGCAATCAAACAATCAAAATCCTATCTTGCTTAATTTACTTAATGTGCTGACGCAACATGATTCTTTAACCTAATTTCAGTGCAAGCCATCAAAATGTGTCCGACAAAAGTTTAGTTTAACCATTTGCATTGGGACTATATGAATAATTTTTATGGGTTTTACTTTTAATGTAGAAAGTTTTTTTTCAGCATGCTTTGGATAGGACTGGATAGGGGAGAGTAAGCCTAAATATTGAAATTACATGTTATTTTATGTTTTTGAGCAGGGGACTTGTTACAGTTTAATGCTCTGCTATGTTGGGATTTATAAAAGTTTCTCTTATATTGAGTTTCTTTTATAAGTTTTGGAGGTTATAGTGGAAAGTGTAGCTTGTGCTTGGATTTACGACTGGTAGCCTAAATGCTGTGTTAGTCTACATTGATCTCAAAACAGCTATTTTGAAGATTTCAGTATAGTAATTGTTTTTTTTTCTTCCTTTTTTCCATAAATATCATACATTACATGGTTATGCATGTGCTGGAGTGGTGCAGGTATGACTTCAGAAGTCTAATTCGCTGCTGGTTCCTTTGAGATTTTCCTATTGGGTTTTATTAATGGGTTTTTAAATTTATGAGTAAAATAAAGCCTGTGGTAAATATAACTTGACTATACTTTGACGTTTTGCTCTACAATGTACACTGCACCGCACTCACACCCCAAACTGCCTTATCTAGTTACTTCTCTAGTTAAACATACGTTTTCAAAAATGTGTTTTACTGCTTCCAAATTAACGTTTTTTCTATAGGATGTGTGTAATTTACGTTGTAGAAAAATGCCAAAGTATAGTCAAGTTATGTTTACCATAAGCTTTATTTTACAGATAAATCGAAGAACCCCTTTAAATCCCCATAGTAAAGTCTCGAAGGGAAGGAACCTGCGGCAAATTAGTCTAATGTAGTCTACATCAGTTGAATTATTTTGATATCGTATTGCATCGCTATTGATCGATTGTAGTGAAATTATCTTAGAGTACTTCAGATAACAATAATATGAATTGCCATTAATATTGTGTATTGCCATGTTGTTAGGCGGATTGTTTTGTACATTGATCTGCTGACCGCAACTGAATTAAATTAAGCCAAAGATTTATTTATTTGAGAAGATGTTTGAAACATATTTTTTTCGTCTGACAGTTAAAAAAATCCTACAATAAAGAAGTGCTAAATAGCCATTAAAGGCGTAACATACAGAGAAGTCACAACTTAAAATACTCCAACATTTATGGTCATACAGATAAGAGTAAGACATCATCTGAAACTTAAAGGGTCTATTTTTATTTGTGTACAGATAGGTAGTAAGTTAGTAGAGCGCGTCACAAAAATGAATCGAAACTCAGCGAATACACTCTAAAAAATAAAACATTGGGTCAACAAAAAAAAATATGTTAACGTTTTCCACTAGAATTTTTAAGTTAAGACTGCTGGCATAATTACATTAATTCAAAGCGATGTTTTGAGTATGGTGAATTACCTTTTAGTCCACAATAAAACGCATTTCTAAGTAACATGAACTTAATAATTTTCAACATGAATGCAAGTAATTAAGTTGATCCAACATAATGTTTTAAGTTAGGTGAAGAAGTTTTTTCCTACCGAAGCTTCGAAGCTCAAAAATGGTATTCGGAGCAGCCCAAATTTTAAATAACACAAATTAAATTACTGACTTTTATAAGGAATTATGTATATTTTTAAACAGCTTTCCAATCACTATTTATCTTTTTAGCACCATTTTTAAATTGTAATATATTTCTCTTTTAAACATACATGTAACATTCATCTTTTAATATATTTCCCTTTCAAAACATTTAAATGAACTATAATATTAATATAAACATAATTAAAGAAGTCGTTTGACATACGTTATAACGAGTCATTAATGTCCTTTAAATTATATGTTTCATATAATAGAACAGAAGCTATATATTGTGAATTTAAACATTTCTCGAGTCGTTTACCAGCGGCAGACGTCAGGAGGACCAGCCGAGGTAAAGGCTGTTCCAGGCGGCTTACATGGGCTCGAGCACCCGGTGATCCCCTGGGTCTCACACAACCCGAAAACGTCCGATCAAATGTTTTAAATAGGCGCTATCTTTATAAATAAACCACAGATTTGAGCTTTAAACAACTACATTCTCGACTGAACAACTCTTAAAACTACATTTCGTGACACAATAACAGTAGTATTTTTAAATTTCCCGCAGCACTTGCCTCTCCCAGAAGAAGCGGATTTCGCCTCGGACGCGCTTCAATTTCGCTCCAAACGCTTGCTTTTTATACGGACGCGCGAATGCATTCAAAATGTTCAAGCGTCAAATTAGACGCGGCAGGCGCGAATTTGACGCGCTATTCGTGTCCGGTGTGAACGCACAGCCTACTATCAACACTCAACTCAAATTTCAGAATAAGGACTTCGAGATTTCGGTATTCGGTTACTATACAGTAGGCTATCACCAACAGAATCCTGAGCGAATGCAAATGTGTAATTAAACATAAAATTACTAACCATTCACCAGATTGAGTTTCAACTGTGTGGTCCCACTCGTCGTCTGGCATTGAACATGCATGCGCGCGGAAACTGTGGGCCGTTTACACGTCATCAAATTGTATTTTACATTAGCAGAACTTAAAATTAAATGATTTTTGATTGACTGAAAATGTTAAACTCTGACAAGTCATGATAGTATATTGAATCAATAGGCATAATTTGTGTGTCATCCAAGCTCAATAAAATAACAATTACAAGTAAAAAGTCTAACTGTATCTCAGAACTTGATTTTTTATTTCACAACAATATGTATATTTAAGTAATGACTAAAGGTCCTCTGAATTAGTTTTTAGAGTGTATGCTACTAGGGCTGCGTTCCAGTCCAAAATTGTCATGCCCTTCACTCGCTAACTTCCCTCCATCTCGTTCACTCGGATGTACGTCATTGCTTACGTTGCACGAGTTTCCCACTACTGGCGGAAACTGCAATGGGCTGAACTGGAACGTCCTAAGCCCTTGATCATTTGGAATCAGCTGGAGTTGATTTATTATTTAAAACATTTTCCCTTTAAGAATTAGTTTAATTCAGCATCCAAATGTATATAGGTGTTTTTAAATATAAAAAAAAGATAATTAATATATCATAGAGTTGTTTGTTGTGGTGGTGATTAGATGAGATCTATGGGGACGTCACAATCGTACTGCATTGTGAGACTTATGCCTGAAGTGTACATATGAAGTAGACTCGCTCCCTCTGTCAAAATCGAGGGAACGAGGGTCTGTCCATATAAACTTCCCTCGTCCACTTTAGGAAGTGGAACGCACTTCAAAATGGCGGCAGGGATTCCCCCGAGGGGAAGCGCTTAAACATCTGCTCACTTAAAAATAAATCACTTCTAGTCAATGACTTAATAACCACATACAACCTGGATTTTATGTTTCTAAATGAAACTTGGCTAGAAGACAACTGCAGTGCAACTGTCCTCAATGAAACATCCCCTCCTAACTTCACTTTTATGAGTGTCTGCAGAACGGGTAGGAGAGGTGGGGGAGTAGCTGCTCTTTTTAAAGATGTCTATCCATGTAAGCAAATATCATTTGGTAATTACCCGTCTTTTGAATATCTGGGTATTGTGTTAAAAGGTGCTCCACGCATTTTACTAATCATTGTTTACAGGCCTCCAAAATACTCTTCAGCCTTTGCTGAGGATTTTACAGAACTGTTATCAACCATTTCCTCAGAGTTTGACTGTTTTGCTATTGCCGGAGATTTCAACATCCACATAGACAATGCAGAAAACAATATGGCAAAAGAAATCAAAACTGTTTTAAAAACTTTTGATCTGACTCAGCATGTACATGGACCGACACACAATCGTGGACACACTCTAGATTTACTTATCAGTAAGGGTCTAAACATTTCATCGATTGTTATTAAGGATGTAGCACTGTCTGATCATTTCTGTATTTTCTTTGATATATTGATCTCTCCTGCCATTGAAGCTAGATCTGTGCCTGTCAAGAAGAGATGCTTAAATGAGAACACTAGTGTACTATTTATGAAGGCTATATCTTTAACACCAAGCATATCTGCTGACTCTGTTGATTTTCTCCTTGATTCTTTTAACTCAAAAGTTAAAAGTGTAATTGATGATATTGCTCCTGTGAAGGTCAGGAAGAGTGGTAGACAAAAGGCACCCTGGAGAAACTCAACAGCAGTGCAAAATATGAAAAGACAATGCAGAAAAGCAGAGCGCATGTGGCGGAAGACAAAACTTGTAGTCCATTATAACATCTACAAAGACACCATCCATGCTTTCAATATGGAACTAGGCAAAGCTAGACAGACTTTCTTCTCAAATATTATTAACAGCAACTTAAACAACACACGCACTCTTTTTGCTACTGTTGAGAGATTAACAAACCCCCCGAGCCAGATTCCCAGTGAAATGCTCTCAGACAGCAAGTGCAGTGAGTTCGCTTCTTTCTTCTCTGAGAAAATCAATAATATCAGAAAGGTGATCAGCACATCCCTGAGTTGCACTGGGGTCAGACAGATCAGACCACAACCTGAGAAAGTAGTTACTATGTCTGATTTCAAAGAAATTGATGGCAAAATTTTGGAAGAAACCGTACAGCACCTTAAAACATCAACCTGCGCCCTTGACGCTCTTCCCACATCTTTCTTCAAAAGTGTGTTAAACAGCTTAGAAGCAGATCTCCTAGAAGTGGTAAATGCCTCACTTCTCTCTGGAAGTTTTCCAAACTCCCTGAAAACTGCAGTTGTCAAACCCCTCCTAAAAAAGAGTAATCTTGATAAGACTATATTAAGCAATTATAGACCGATCTCAAATCTTCCTTTCATTGGCAAGATCATTGAAAAAGTTGTTTTCAATCAGCTGAACAAATTCTTAAGCTCGAATGGATACTTTGACAATTTTCAATCTGGTTTCCGATCGCATCACAGCACAGAGACAGCGCTCATAAAGATAATTAACGATATTCGCTTAAATACTGATACAGGCAAATTATCAGTGCTGGTACTACTCGACCTCAGTGCTGCTTTTGACACTGTTGATCACAACATACTTCTTGACAGGCTGGAAAACTGGGTGGGTCTTTCTGGGATAGTCCTAAAATGGTTCAGGTCATACTTAGAAGCGAGAGGTTATTATGTGAGTATAGGAGACCATAAGTCTGAGTGGACATCCATGACATGCGGAGTTCCTCAAGGCTCAATTCTTGCGCCACTCCTATTCAACCTGTACATGCTTCCAATGAGCCAAATAATGAGAAAGAACCAAATCTCTTACCACAGCTATGCAGACGACACACAGATCTACTTAGCCCTATCGCCTAACGATTACAGCCCCATTGACTCCCTGTTCCAATGCATTGATGAAGTAAACAGCTGGATGTGCCAAAACTTTCTTCAGTTAAACAAAGACAAAACTGAAGTCATTGCGTTTGGAAACAAAGATGAAGTTCTCAAGGTGAACGCATACCTTCACTCTAGAGGTCAAACAACTAAAAATCAAGTCAGGAATCTTGGTGTGTCTCTAGAGTCAGACCTTAGCTTTAGTAGTCATGTCAAAGCAATAACTAAATCGGCATACTATCATCTAAAAAATATTGCAAGAATTAGATGCTTTGTTTCCAGTCAAGACTTAGAGAAAATTGTGCATGCTTTCATCACCAGCAGGGTGGATTATTGTAATGGACTCCTCACTGGCCTTCCCAAAAAGACCATAAGACAGTTGCAGCTCGTACAGAACGCTGCCGCCAGGATCCTGAGCAGAACCAGAACACATGAACACATCACACCAGTCCTCAGGTCTTTACACTGGCTCCCAGTCACATTTAGGATTGATTTTAAAGTATTATTACTGGCATATAAATCATTTAATGGCCTAGGACCTCAATACATTGCAGATATGCTCACTGAATATAAACCCAACAGATCACTGAGATCATTAGGATCACATCAACTAGAAATACCAAGGGTTCACTCAAAGCAAGGAGAGTCCGCTTTTAGCTATTATGCCAGCCGCAGCTGGAACCAGCTTCCAGAAGAGATCAGGTGTGCTCCTACAGTAGCCACATTCACATCCAGACTCAAAACACTTCTGTTTAACATTGCATTTACTGAATGAGCACTGTGCCACTGTTCGTCCGACTGTTTGCACTGTATTTTATTTTATTTTATTTTTATTTTTTTACTCTAAACTGTTTTAATTATTCTTATTTCTTTTGATTATTTTAATTTCTTCTATGTAAAGCACTTTGAATTACCATTGTGTATGAAATGTGCTATATAAATAAACTTGCCTTGCCTTGCCTTGCCTAGGGAAGTTCACAAATGCGTGTCTAAAAGTGGACTGGAACGCAGCCTAGCTCTTGTTTTAGATTGGTATTCATCTTTTCTTCTGCTCTTTTTCCTGTTGTGGTGGTTAGCGAACAGCGTTGCATTACCGCACGCGCCCCCTTCTGGATTGGAGTGTGGATCGCCTGTGGCTGACTGTATGCACCGTACCGTGACGGTTCGGGACGAATACGTGTGTCGTTGCTCCCTTAATATCCATTAAATCTACATTCCAGTCTTAATTCGAAAGTAGAAATTACTGCGAAGCTTGGCTTTTCTTTCAAAAGATCGCAGAATACTTCTCAGTGCTCCCTTAATTGAGACAGAATCCAATGTGACCAAGCAATTAGCACCTGTCTGTCACTCTTACCTGATGAGAATTGAACCATCACATCAATCCAGACTTGTGTGGAGGAGAAAATGAGCTCATTCATATCTTCAGCAGATGTAACTCTTGTGCAGCTGTTCTTTTTGAGCTTGGCCCATCTCTGGAGGACATTGTGCATGATTTTAGAGCTCCCTGGCACCTGTGAGGACTTCAGATCACTTCGTCTCACTTCACGCTTCAAGAGGACCTTTGAGAGGTTGGTCCTTAAACAGCTCTGACCCGGTCCCACTGCAGGCACACAGGTGTGGATGATGCCCTCATCTGCTTTCTCAACAGGTCCTGCTTCCACCTGACTACGTCTGGCACTACTGTCAGGACTGATCTTTGACTTCTATAGCCTTCAACACCTTTCTGCCTCACCAACTGCAGAACAAGCTCAAGGCAATGCAAGCAGATCCCCATAGTCTCCTATAACATACAGGACTGTGATGAAAGTGCTGAGTTAATGGGTCTGTCTGTCCAACATTATTTCACTTTCAAAATATATAGGTTTTTTTCAATGTATATGTATTCGAATGTACTTGTGTATGTGTGTAAAGACTGAAAAGTACCATTTGAACATACTAACAGCAATGGATGCGTAAACCTTTGTACCTGATGTACAAATCTGTATGAATATTCAGATAAAATTCCAAATAGTGGGGCATTCATTTATCAGTAAATGATGGAGAAACCTTTTCCCACCTTTTTATTGACAAGTTACACTCAAAAAAAAAAAATCTTATGTTGATGATAATTTTGATTTAACACCATTGTATCAGGTTTCAGGTTCAAACACTATTGCATCATGTTAAACTGACATGAAACGGTTACTCTTTGGCTTAACTCTATGTTTTCATTTTGATAGAATATGTTTCAAACAAGTAACTCAGAAATGCATGCAAGACGGTCAGGATGAATACAAGCAAAGTGATTTACTCTGGTTGAATTTAATTATCATCAAAGCTCAACAAACATGAAAAATCTGAGAAACATTGTCACCGAAACATGTTACAGAGAAATGTTAACGTGCTTCAGCTACATACTGATATTTGTGGTTGACAGCAGTCTTTATACATATAATAAAACCATTATGCTGTCAAATTAAGTAATTGTCAAACAATCAATCAATCACATTAGCACATTTAAAAACAACACACGTTGGCCAAAGTGCTTTACATACCAGGGTCATAACACATTCATACAATCTAGGATTATGAAACAAGTATAATAATACAAAATTACACAAAATTAAGTACAGTCGAATGCACGTGAGAAAAGTTGAGTCTTTAAATAAGATTAAAACACATCAAGAGTGGCCCAGGATCTAATATGGAGAGCTAAGCTGTTCTTGCATGTCATTTTCATGCTTTAACGTTTTCTATGGCAGGTCAATGAGTCTTTTAAAAGAACACATGGTGTCACAAATGTCAAAAATTCTTTCCATCTATTAGAGAGAGTCAGTCTGAGTAATTTGCTATGAAATATCAAGGTTCTGCTTGGGTTGCCACATCTGCTAATGTGATTCATTTGCTTTATCTTCCCTGCTGTGAGGATCAAAAACATTAGCAGAACAACCAAATCTTTCAGTCTTTAATAAAAGCGCCATTGGTAATTTTAATCCAATTTTATTGATATTGTTTCCATTTTCATTTTCTCTTTCCTTCCTAGTTCTGAATAAAAACAATATGTTGTTCTTTGTAACTTCGTTAACAATTTCCCTAAAATCTCTTTCAGATTCAGTCTGAAAATAAGAAAATAACAACCTGTGGCCTGGCCCACTCAAATTTATGAATCAAGAAACTGTGCCATTTGGACAGGGTATAATAAAATAAGGTATAATTTACAGCCGGTCGTTATCAGAAGATAAACTGCTCATGTACTGTATCGCTTTGAAAGGGTTTATTTTTGTGATAATGACCGTCTGACTGTATATTATACTTCCTATCAAATTAATAAAGAAATGGACATGAAATAATTATTTGAGTTGAAATTACTTTATTTTATGTACATAAAGGTACAACAGTCAAGGATAGATTTTTTTTTAACTACAAAATTGAAGATGAATATAAATTAACCATTTGTGCAGCATTATTAAAGAATAGTTTATATCATATAGAGAGCTGTTCTGTAACATGGGTAAATTTAGTCATCCATCCCCCTGCAGGAGCACATCCTGGCTTTCTTTAAGGATTGACTGTCAAAGCGATTATCATACCATGGTTAAAGCCTACAGCCATTGTCAAACTGATATTTGAAATCATATATGAAATTGAAATATATATTTTAGTAACTGTGACTTAAAAAGCTTTGTGAGAGAGATAGATGACTCGTGTTGTCTCTGGGCAATTTTACATTATTAGAACATTTCCAGAGACTTTTTTTTTTTTTTACTGTAATTTACTGTTATTAATTGCGTGATAACACATTTTTATTAAGAACATGCTGTTGTAATATGTATTTTAAAGATGCACTCCCTTGTGTCAGTGTAAGATACAATTATAAGTAACAATGTTTGTTTTATCTCGACCAGCCTGGAACCGCAGCTCAAGTTTGGAGGTGGGACTCTGTGTTCGTTTGTCCAGTGTCAGATAGACGGGGACTGTTCAGGTAACCTGTTTGAAAACAGATTTTTCTATTATTTTTGGTCTCACTAGTGGCACAGAAATTACTCCACCAGATCAGTAGACACACATGTATACATATTGATGACTTGATGGCACCCAGTTTAATGTAATTTTATTCATGTTGCATTTTTTAAATAGTTGTCTAAAACTTTTGTACCTCCATTGTGCAACTCAAAAATTTGATTTGTTTTCTTTGGAGGGCATTAAAAATGCTACTAAATTAATGTCTCCTGGAAATATTGATGCATATTTTGCATGTGTGTGTTTTTTAATTGCCATAATAGTGTCACAAAAATAGTATTAATTATGTACTATTATAGTATTTGTTCATATTTTGAATATAGTTTCATTACGATGAACAATATTTCTGAAGCATTTATTATCTTAGTTAATGTAATTTCAACATTTATCAATTTTTAAAATCGAAAGACGTATCTTAACATTAGTTATTGCACTGTGAATAATGAACAGTTGGCATTTTTGATTAACTAACATTACAGTTTCTCTCAGTCGCTTTGGTACATTTCTCAGAACAGAATTTAAATTCTCAAAACTACCTGTTCAATCTTCACATCATTGTGTCCCTTTTTTACATTAAAAAAGCATTTTCTCATTTCTATGAACAAGTTGCAAATGCTTTGGTACATCCAAATGATTATGTACAATTCTCTGCTGTTTCCTACATCATCAATTGCTTATGTCATGTTGATCAAAATGTATTATAATGTGTCTCTGTTGAGTAGTCTCACCCCCCACAACATTTAGGCATTTGTTCATAGCATAAGTCTTTACATGCAAAATGATTGAACAAGTTGTCATAATATGTCATAACATATGTCATAATATAGAAGATATTCGTTGCGATGTGGATGAGAGTTTGTGGCCCAAGAGGAACGTCAGGAGGTGTATAGAAGACTGATTCCTATGTTCACATTTCTAATACATTTCTTTGTGCTATGCAGTGCTGTCTTTTCCTTTCTGTATCGCAATGATATGGTCTGTCAACAAATGACAGTACAAACAGTAAAAGCGTAAATGTGAATCTTGTCCAGTCTCTTGCAATCAAACTCCCACATACACTAAGGTGTAACCTACAATTTACAATAATTGTCATCAAAACTTTAGCCATAGTTTACATCAGAACATCCCTCCAGAGTAGGCCTACACTGTTATATTGACAACATGACTAAGCAATTTGACTGTCTTATCCGTACAAAATAACACAAGGTCATTCGGCGCTGACATGTTCATTGACACAGATATTCACTTTTGAGAGATGAAGGATTTTGAGCAAGAGACTGGCTTTTGCAGGTAATCCATGGTGTTTTGATATTTGTACGAATTGTTTTGAGAAATGCACTTACTGTTTTGCAAATGTCGAGGATGATTCGAGAAATGTACCAAAGCGACTGAGGAAAAACTGTAATATATGCCATAAATTTATTGCATTTTATTGTAAAGTACAAGAAATTAGTGTTATTCTTACTGTTTATTATGCATCTTATTATGCTTCACTCTGAAAGTGTTGAAGTGACAGACAGACAGACAGACAGACAGACAGACAGACAGACAGACAGACAGACAGACAGACAGACAGACAGATAGATAGATAGATAGATAGATAGATAGATAGATAGATAGATAGATAGATAGATAGATAGATAGATAGATAGATAGATAGATAGATAGATAGATAGATAGATAGATAGATAGATAGATAGATAGATAGATAGATAGATAGAGAGCACCATATCTTAGCTCTGTGTCACTGCAGAGAGTGGCCTGGGTAATTGGAGCAGAAGGTGAGATGGTGTTTGAACTGATGAGAGGGTGGATGAGAGAGACGGAGAGGGGCTATAGTGTGGCAGTGAAAGACTGGAGTTGTGAGCTTTCTCTATAATTAAAGCCACAGGGAGCTGCTTCCCACCAGGGGAAGTGACAAAGCCAGAAACCATTCAATTCTCACATCAGTACCTGTGATTGGTCATTTGATGATCTAAACCTCACCAAATTGGTCATGCACACTCACACACACTCAGCGCAATAGATTATGGCTGAGTGTGGGACAACGTTTCATATATATGTGTGTTTGAAGGGTATTATAATCCATAATTTATTTTTGGTCATTACACAGTGCCTAGAATAAGAGCCTAAAAAGGGTAATAAAAATATAATCTTTTGGGAATTGATCTTAATGGCTTAATTTTAAAAAATAGGAAAACTCCAACCTTTAAGGACACCAATTTTCTTTGTGAATGAATAATGTATCGTAAATAAATAAATGTTCTTCCTTAAAATACAGTGTGCATAAGTCAGGACATTATATTCCCATAGAGGTAGGCCAATTCATATTTTTAAAGGCCCTTTATTTCATGGATCCAGGATACTATGCATCCTGATAAAGTTCCCCTGGCCTTTGGAATTAAAATAGCCCCAGATCATCACACACCCTTCACCATACTTGGCATGGTTTTATTTCAGTTATGCCAATCTCTATGTATGGTGAAGGGTATGTGATGATGAATTTTAGTTATTTTTTTCTTGTAGTTTGTACAAACATTGTGATTTCTATACTGTACATTTATAAACAAACAAAAAGAAACTCAGGAAGTAGTTAATTATAGATGCATCATCATGTTTAATGAGCTTATATGACAAGTTTTGGTACACCGTCAACTTGCATCAAGGTATATTCTGTAATTATATATATATTTATATATATTTAAAATTAGTTGGTGCATTGTTGTCTCAAAGTGATGGTTACTGCAGTTTTTTTACTTTCATTTCATTGGCTATCAGGACTGTTGTGATATCACTCCATCAAAGTTTTTGTTCTTGGGGGAAAAAGGTCTTGTAAGAAGAACCCATATTTTGATACTCTTTTATTTGGTGTCGTTGCAATCAATGGAAGAGCTGGTAGAATGCAATCATGCTCTTGGTTTGGGCTACACTGATTGTGTTCCATCGATTTTCAGAGAGTGTATCAGACTGTTTGATACTGATTGCAAGATGTATCTTATTGTGCGATATGAATGGTTCACTGAATTCCCTGGACATGTCGTGAAAGAGATTTTGATAAGAGAGAAGGAGATAAAAGAAGACAAAAAAAACACTTAATAAAGTAATATCGTAAATAGCTATTTGCTCCTTTGCCAGCCGTTCTGGCATGAAAAGGACAAGGTCCTGAATTAATAGATGAACCACTGAGGTGACAGTAATGAACTCTTAACTTAGGTTGTAAACGAGAGAAAATGGGGAGGTTTTTAAAGATCTACTTTTATTAGCCTTAGAGAATCAAATAGAGGTTTTAATCTAATACAGAGAGGCACATTGGAGACACACTTGAGCACAAAGAGAAGGCAGACACTTCTTTCTCTTTATATTAATTGCTCAAAGGATTTGCATGCGCCCCTTCTGTTTTATATTCTACAGCTTGGGGCTTGTTTTCCTCATTTTTCTCCTGTGTGCATAAAAAAATCAACCTTGAAACCAAATATGTTGGTTCGCAATTAAAAAGAAACAATATGTAGTCATCTTCTTTCTATTATTTTCAACATTCAAGCGAATTGCTCTTGAGGTTTAAAAGCATTGCTGCTCACAGTAAAGGGGGAGTTTCCTAGAGCTCTTGTTAAGACTCGGAGAGAGGTTTGGTTTTGTGACGGCATACACGTTCATTGAAAATTTAGCCATGCCTTCTTGGCTCAGACTCACATGCCTGGAACCTCCACAGATTTGGCACAAACTTTGAGAGACAGACATTAACAGTCTTTCTAATGCCGTGAGCCTGAAAATGTATTTGTGCGCAAAGAAACCACTCTATGCATTACACTGGAAGTGAATCAACTTACAATGCAAAATTTTATCACCTCAGAGAGTTCATCCTGTGTTGGGGAATGTTACATTTAACATTTTTACATTAAAAGTGGCATTGTTTTAGTTTTATGTTAATGTTAACATGTATACAGTTATAGCCCTAATCAATAATCAACTGTAAAAAAAAAAAATCAAATCAAATTACGGTAAAATACTGGCAGCTGTGGTTGCCAGAAATTTACCGTAGAAAATACGGTAGCAATATTTTAGGTTTTACAGACTTAACTTAAAATGTACAGTAATAAACCGTTTCATTATCTGAAATAATGTTAATTTATTGACCCATTGAGGTATTGAAATCTGTTTTGTACCATTGTAATAAACTGACAACCAACAATCACAGCAGTGAGAGTCACATGATCAATCATTGCTCATCACAAGCAGCTCTTCCATAAATTAATACAAATATATTGAAGCTGCACAGTCTCATTCACACCAACATTAAACACCATCATGGTAACACACATGACATTTTAAAAATGCAAAAAATTATTTAACAACATTAAATGTAACATAAAACCCTAATGTACATAACTAATTAGAAAAAAACTAAGAAACCTATGAAGAAACATATTTATTTCAACAAAATACATCAAATGTGAAGTGTCACGCAGGGAATTGTGGGAATGCCCATTTACATGTAAATTATACAATGAGTTGTTCTTTTTCACTTTCAAAAACTGTACATTTAATGGTATTTTACAGTAAAATTACATTAAATGTACCATTAGATCTATCACAGTTATTTACCGTATAGTAAGGAAACTTTCTGTTAACCAATGAACAGTTTTTCACTGTAGCATTTTTACAGTCTTTTACTGTTAAAATCATGATATTTTTTTACAGTATGTCTCTTTACATAAAAAATAATAATGTAAAAATGTGACAAAGTGACACTGCAAAAATGACTAGAGTAGCAATATAGCACATATGTTGCTTTACACATTTCTTTTGAGTAACGTTTTTATAAAATCACATCTTTACATTTTACAGAGTATTTGTATTCTTTAAAATGTAAAGGTTTTTGCAAGCAACAATTTGTAAATATTTCATTATATTAGATGCCTAAATTTTTAGGACTGTGTAGCCAATCAGTATAAAACTATTTTATAAGTTTAGAATACTTGGAATATATATATATATATATATAGCACATATCCACTATTATGGTATTCCTAGTGCTTTTGAGTCATTTATAAGCTTGAAGCTCTCTCCCCCATTCAGTGTATTTTATGTAAAAGAGCAACCAAGTGCATTATTAAAAGTTCTTCTTTTGTCTTCCACAGAAGAAGAAAGTCAAATGGAGTTGAAACAGCATAAGAGTGAGTAAATAATGACAGAATTTTCATTTTGGGGTGAACTATTCATTTAAAACTTTATATGCCTGCACCCTCCACTTTCCCATTCCCCCCTGAGGAGTGGAAAAGTTGGAGCCGTTCTCTCATTGAAATGCATTTAGTTCGGCTCAGTAACGCAGAGGCAGCAGGCGGAAGAGCAGAGGAATAATTTACGCTCTGAAACAGACAGGCGGGCTCACAGAGCCCAGATGAGTGGGGCGAATGTGAAGTCATTACATAGACTGCATCCCAACACACTTCACAAACAATACCAAGCCCAGGATTGCTGGACAGCCCAAAAAACAATCAAAACCAACGCAATGTCAAATATGTCACAGAGTTCCTATTACGCGTCTTCAGATTCTCACATCTCAGATAATGTAAGCAGCAGCATTAAACATTTGCCAACTTTAAAGACCATTACGCACATAACCATCATTAAAAGATGCAATATATATTATTTAAAAAGTGACATAATGAAGCAGACTGCATTTTAGCTGAGGCAGGGCAGGTTTTAAAAATGTTGCTTGGATATATAAATGCATGCGGTGTCATGCTGCTTTTTCTTCATGCAAGCCTATTACCCATAATTACCGTATTTCTGCTGACACATTATTCCACCTGTAAATCCAATATGTTGCAATCACAAAGCGGTTTCATAAAAAAATACACTATACATGTATGTCAACACCATTGTTCACCAGGCAAAGGGAAATGATTGTATTGAGTTTGCAGTTGATTGATTGTGATGCAATAAAAAGACAGTGTTTCTAATTGTTTATGCAGGCAGGACTCAGCTGGTTGTTGTTTTTTTATGAAAAAAATATAGTGTTACACAATTCAAAAATATATCATTCTTAAGTCTGTTCTTTTTAGTAAATCAAAATACAGCCTGACCCATATAGGCTACAATTCACTTAATGAATTATGAGACCGTTTTTTTTTACTGAATCAAAACATTCTATTGTGAGACTGATTCCATAATTACTTTTATGAGACGATTCTTTAATGAATTGTTCAAACAGAGGAGTTATACATTTAAATCATAATTTTACTGAAATTGGCTCTGTTTCCTAAAAGCATTGTTGGCTAAGTTGGTCAGAACAATTGCCACAAATGGTCTCTACGATCTTTCAGGAAACGCAGCCCATATTAGTTCAGAGAAGTTACTGAATCAACATCTGACTCACTTACTGAAAAATGATGATAACTTGCAGTTCAGTAAGTGAGTCTGTATCAAAAAGAAACATGTTTCATGTCAGTATCATGACTGGTTGACCATTTCTGTCAGGACGATTATCGTCAAATACGATTGACAAGCATACAGTTTGGATTGGCGGTATGATTCTGTTCTGGGCAAGAAAGAGCGGCAATAACCCTCCTTACGGTAAACAGAACAGAACCAACATTGCAGATATCATTAATAAAAAAATTGTTTAGTGTACAACATAATTCAAGAATTTAGTCTGATTCAAAGGGGAATCAGAATGGCAAATCCTGACTGACGAGAGGAGGAGCTGGGGATGGAGGAGGGTAATTCGCTCCTGAGAAACGCGATAGCTGCTGATAATACTGAAGGAGCTTATATATGAATGCTGTGATGGGCATCATATTCCTATAAGTAGACGTGGATCGGCTGAGAGTCTGCCAGAACTAACGCTACGCTTGATATAAAACACATCATTTATTTATAATCCACATTTACAACAGAGTTTTTTTAAATAAATGAAGTAAATTTCCTACATATGAAATGAGGACAGAGACTCCCCCGCTGCTAAAACACACTTTAGTTAGATTTGGCTGTTCCAGTAATTCCAGTGAAAACAAATCTTAATGCTCTTCCACAATGACAATCTGAGAATTCTGTGCTTCTAACTTTGTTGCAACATTTGGGGAGGGTCTTTTTCTGTTCCCACATGACTGCATGTGTACAACTGCACTGTGTACAAAGCAAGATCCATGTAGAAATGATTTATTGAGTCTGGTGTGACTGGGCTGCACAAAACCTTTTCCCCATTGGACACACATCCAAAAAAACAAAACAAAAACACAATTATCTAGAATGTCATCATATGGAAGCATTAAAATGCTTAATGCTATTTTAAAGGTTGCTAATTTTCTCTTACAATAGGTTTAAATACATCCAAGGTCAAAAACACTTACATTTTCTCATAATATAATAGCATCACCTCTTTTTTCAATGCTTGAAACGCTTCGTTAAAGGATTTATTCTCTCTAAACCCCTCCTTTTAGTGAACTTACTCTGCTCTGATTGGTCAGATGGCCCAGTCTGTTGTGATTGGTCTACCGCTTACAGTGCATGTCGGAACGGCCATTAGCATATCTGAATTTCAGCTCCAGAGGCTACCTCAGCACTTGATACACAGTGATAAGAACATTAACAATGTGTCTGTTTAACCGTATCAATTTAAGCCCAAGTCCTTAACCTTTGGAAGTGCATGCAAAGCGCAGAAAACACAACAACACGAACTAAACTCTTCCAGGCCTCAGCTACAACAGTGTTTGAAGGTGGGTCAAAGTAGATGTTGTTTGCGGACAGTGTAGGAAGTAAGATTGAAAATACTGACGAATCGTTTCAGGCAATTCAAACTCAGTTGTGCACATTGATCTTTGAAACTTTGCAGACCTTATACATTCACAAACAGCTATTTTACTACATGAAATGTAAAATAAAAAACATTATGGGGCACTTTTACAGTAAGAGTTGTCATTATAAACACTGGAATAGCCAAACCTTTCGAATAGAAGAGGGTTTTCACATAAGTTAAACATGCCTCTTTTGAATTGCAGAAGATTGGCTTTTGATCAGTCAAATAAAACTTTCAGATCTTTGTATGAAAAACAAAAACCAACCCATGGCAACAGCATAAAAGTAGCCCAATTTTGCTGGAAACCTGACTTGGCAACCCTGCCTATAAGCACCTTTAAAAAAATTGGGTGGATAAATACTTGGAAGTTTTCCACTAAAACACCTCAAATATGACCAGCCACCAATGAAAAAGCCATGTTTGCTGGAATAAAAAGTTCTAATCTGTGTAGAGATAAAGGGTGTAATTCTACTAGACTGTAGCTGAGCACTTCTTATTTATTGGTAAACACTCCCGGCCTCTAATTGACAGTTTAATGATGGACTGGCATTGCCTGCCTCACATTAAACAAGTGTTAATTATTGCACACTTAAGCTGTCAGCACAAATGCCCTGAAGGTCTGTTCCTCACACAAAGCTATTTTATGACTTCAGAAGACTTGTATAATGCAAGTGTATGGAATATGAAATATTATTTTGCTCCTTTAATGGTGTTTTTTCATCTCTTTTTCTTTTTTTTTTTTTTGAGGTTGACGGCTCCTGGTCACTGCATGCTTTTATCATATGAAGAAGACCAGCCTATAGACATTCTCTAAACGCCATACGGGTTTGTGATGAATGATATGAGGGTGAGTAAATGATGTAAGATGAAGTAGATGATGAAGCAACCTGTAGCTTTTTTTTCTTTTTTTCAACCATCTGCTCATTTATGGCCTGATTGCCTGAAGGACTGAACACACTGAACTGTGTGGCAGAACAAAAATTATAAAACAAGCCTATGACTGATTTAGATATTCAGAATGTTCCACGTTTAGATCATATCATATCTGATATTGAGCCAACATCTATATCTTTGGTCTTTTGTGTTGCTTATTAAATGCATTGCAGGAACACGTTCTCTAACCAACGGAGGCAGTGCCTCTTCAAAAAAGATTTGGATGAGAAAATAATCCACAGTACAGAAATAAAACAAAACAAAAAACATTAAATGGGAGATCAAATAATGTATAAATCACTATTTTTTTTATAAGGCAACTGTATCCAGCAATGATGAATATTCAGCAGCATGTCTTTTGCCTCCTTTGAGCTGACTGTGTCTCATTGAGATGGCAGTGGCATCAATGTGAGAGCTGAACGCTATTAATTAAAAAGCAAACAGTTCTCCTATCTGGACAACATTATGTTCAGGTCACATTTCACCCCCAGAACCAAATGGGGAATAAATAAGCATTTTGCGTAAAGAAAACAATCTTGTAAATTTGTTTATTATTTTTCAGACAATTAGACGCATTTGACCCCCAGTTCTAATTAGTGTAATGTGTCTGTTATTGTCTTTGTCATTATTTTTTAATGAGGATTATAATATTATAATAGTCAATCTAGACTGTTTTTCTATCAGTTTTATAATTCAATATTTTTTATTAAAGGCAGCACAAATACTACAATGAATTAACATATGAATACTTAAACAATTTACACTTGTATTTAAATGTATATATTTTTTATATTAATGTAAATGTTACCTGAACATTGTTGTCCATTCTTAATATAATAATCAAAATATAATTTATTAATTTTTTCTGCTGATTTTTGGATAAATGTGACCACCTCTTGATGAGGTTCACCCAATTATCTAATAGGTGATCAGCAATGTGTAATAATGACTTAAAGATATACAAAATATTCGTGTAGCTATAGTAATTGTTTTTAAAACCATGTGAATTTTTTTTTAATTGCATAAACCGGACACCATTGAGCTGTTCTCAACCTTTTCTCTTGCTACATTATACAGTAAAGAACTTAACAGTAAAAAAACATGGGCTACACTGTATTAAATGATATGCTACTTTACGTCAAACTGTGAGTTCGATGGTACATTAACGCTACTAAATGTTATTGAACATCAGCTGGCAGCTGCCATAATAAAGCGGTTTGGATTGGAAATATATTTCATGAACCTATTCCACAGGACAAGGAAGCGATAAATTTTGGCACAAGGACTCAATATCTGTGGTCTGAAGTCAGAGACGTTATTATCTTCCTCTGAGTCTGAAGTTCCATTTTCTGTGCAGCGCCAGTGCCAGGTGATACACATGGTTGGCCGAGATCACACATTGCGACCTCTACATCATTAGCATACACTAATTAGCGAGGAAAATAAACACGGCATCCTAATTATTCGGAGGAATGAGACACAAACAAAGGAAAGAACACTAATTACAGACCGTCGTTATCAAACCTGTCTATTGGTTAGGGTCAAAGATGCTGCTATGCACAGCTTTTCTTTGTAGATTATGCAATGATATTTTCCTGTCAACGAGGCTGTTTATCTATCAAGCAAACGTGTCTCTAAATTAGGCCACGACAGCTAAAATTTAGTTCAACTGTCAGCTTCTATCATTGAGACTTGTCCTTTGTATGTGATGTAAACAAGACATTCACAAAGAAACTTTTGACAGGCAGTGCCATTGCTTTTATAGCTGACTGACTTCACCAGGGACCACACTATAGAAACATGAATCCAGTGCAATTCCCAGAGGAATATGAACATTCATAAAGTCATATGAACATTCTCCATTTTATTATGGTCGCCTGCACGGCAGTCCCATGGCAACAAGCACACAAATCCCACACATGTGATTCCCTGACAGGTCCCAAGGGTCCGACACACTTTAAACCTCACTGCGCTGTGCTATAAGGCCCGACACGGTAGAAGCCGAGACAATCACTGAGAGGTTTTTTTCTCTCGATGTTGTGTTTTCTAATTACGACTGTTTTCCTCCAGACCCCGTGTTTAGGGTGGTGCGAAGTGTGTAGATCATTAGTTTCCTGCCAGCCGCCCGTCAACGTGTCCTTCACGAACCACTGCGCCACTAAGAAGTCATTTACACCGGTTCTCCCCATATGGTTTCATCACTATTCCGGCGGTCTCCGCTGCCGCTCATAAAAACCCCGGGACTGTCAGCCTTTTTAAAAATGGCATTATCCAGCTTAATGATGCAGCACTTTAATAGCAGTGAAAAAAGAAAGAAGAAAAAAAAGTAATAAAGAGGCTGTGACTAGAATGCCTTCAATTCCACATAATAAAAAGACTGTTTGTCATTCATGGGCATGTGCAACGCAGATCAGCAGAAAATCTGGATGGGATGCTTTGCACATGTTAGTGCACTGATAGAGATATAAGAGCTGGCCTGGGCAAAGAAGGTGCAGTTTTCATTACATGACTTCTGAGACTGATGGATGTGGAGAAGTCATGTGAGGAGGAGGAGGAGGAGGTGGAAGCAGCGCCTTTACATCGCTATGATTGGCTGATTATTCTGTCAGTGCGATAATGTCAATCATGTCCATAAACGCTCGTAAAATAAGGGCGAACGGGTCACACTAAACGCACTTTAAGTTCCCTAATCGGACACCAGTGCTTTTGAAGGTGTCTGAATTTCATGAAATTAAATAATGCATGAAACTCCCATCGGCGCTTTTTTGGAATTGCACTCACGCTGTTTAGTAAATCTGGCCCTTGGTGTGAAACGGCCTTTACAATTGGCAAAAATATCACTTTTTTTGTTATTAAAAAACAAGTAAACCCAGCCCTGGTGAGAAAAAGTAACACAAAAGTAATATAACGTATTACTCTTCAAAAAAAGTAACTATAACACAATAGTTACTTTTTAGGGAGTAACGCAATATTGTAGGCTAATGCATTACTTTTAAAAGCAAATTTCCCCAACACTGAATATAAAAAGGTGACTATTGAATAAAAGTAAAAAAGTTACAAATAAAAGACACATGAAATATGTGTATTACTGCATTTTTATTTTACTTTTACTTTTTAATATTTTCTGTAAGACTGCTTTGGAACAATATGTATTCTAAAAAGCGATATCCACCTTATTTTGTTTTAATGCAGAAGTAAGCTATTTGTATTTCTAGAAGAACTATTTGTGCTACAAACCAGTGTGCTTATGATTATGATAATAAATTAAAATAATATGAAAACAAGTACCAGTTTATAACATCAAGCAGTATAACAGATAGAAAAGTAATGGAACCGTTTAAAA
The DNA here is from genome assembly GCF_949152265.1 of Phoxinus phoxinus. Lineage (NCBI taxonomy): Eukaryota > Metazoa > Chordata > Actinopteri > Cypriniformes > Leuciscidae > Phoxinus > Phoxinus phoxinus. The sequence continues at coordinate 29,234,980 of NC_136890.1, read as the reverse complement.
ATGGCAGCGGCAATGCACTCCTACGGAAAAAATAAGGTGTATACAAAATAAGTTGATATTGAAACTTGTTTTTATAAAGTGTGTGTTGATACAAGCACGCAAAGCTACAGTAGGCTGTTGATAGTTTAATGTAAATAATTGTTCTATCCCATTAACCGTTAAACAAATTTTGAAATTACTTTGGATTAAAGAACCCAAACCCGGCCAGAGACTTTGCCTTCTTACTTCAGAAGCCTGTGCTAACTCTTTAAGACAAGCAAGGTGAATTATTAGTATGTGCCGTTGATAGTTTGGGCTTTCAGTTGTGCAGACTGCTGTATTGAAGTATGACTCCCTTTGGATATAGGTACTAAGTGAGGTCAAACTGAAATTTAGCAACTTTATCATGCCCAAGCCATATTTTCTATATACTTTGTCATGCCTATATGATCCCAAAATAATGTGAAGTACTAAGGTGAAACTAAAAATTTGGAATATAATTAATACAGAATAATGATGGACTGGATCATTCTTAACAAGTTTTGAGTCGTGCTGGCACACATAGGCATTAGTCTGATGATTCAGACTGTTCTGTACACTTTGTACCCCGGGGGAAATGCCGTCGACATGTAGACAAAGTGCAAGAAACAATGTGGGGGGAAATATGCCATCATCCTGCAGGCGTGCCCTGATTCTATAAGAATAATTTTCTGTTTCAAGTCCAGGCCTGAGCTGTTCAGAACTAACCAACAGAGAGAACTAAAGAAAACTAGTCCCCTAAGGACATTTCAAATCAAGATAACGACTATAGTCAATGTAGAATTACAACCCCTATAAAGTTTTATTCATTCAACATGATGGTTGAAAGAAAGAGGTTTTACATGGCAAGGTGTGAATTTAACTAATATTGATTTTGAGTGCTTAAATGGAGAATTCAGAAACCTTTGTTATTAGCAACGCAGGCCTTAAAGTAGCCTACACTACAGCCAACAACTCACTGCTTGCGCACGCGCTCATGCAGACGTGCACACTAGCGTACAAAAGACTGAACGTTATTCAGTGCCCCGATATTCTTTCGGCTAAGTGTTTTTAGTTCTTGCTTATACTGTTAACAAGATGCCGTCCACACTGCTGAGAGCGACGTTTAGATGAATATGTAAATATGAGCTGCGTGCTTATGGAGCTTATATTATGACAAAATGATTTGAATTTGAATTGTGTAAATCTGAATTATTTGCAAGTGTAATCTAACAAAATTGAATTTTAGGTGGTAGTTTAAATAGTTCTGAATTTGAATTTTTTTAAACGAATATTGAACATTTGAAATTTAACAAATTGAAATGTTTTTTATGGCTGAATTTTATAGACATGTATTTTCAAACAGTAATATTCAGTTTTAAAAAATTCAGATTCAAGTTTTCAAGATGAAGAAATTCAGAACTTCAAATTCAGTTTTCTAAAATTCAATGTCAAAAATTCAAGTTCAAAAATTCAGATCTGACAGAAAGTAGGTCACAGGTCATCCACAGGGAAGAGTAGATGATCTCAGAAAAGTCGAACAGAGCATTTTGGCCAATTGGGGACTGCGGAAGTTTTCCAGCGCGAACGTGGTGGTGGTTCAAGAGGTTGCCACTCTCTGACTCTTGTCATGAATCGCCCGGAGGTCTATTACATGTACGACGCAGTCTAGACCGGACGCGAACGGTGCGACGCGACCCGTGAAATCCCCAACAGCACACGGATTCCCCATCCTATTTCTGACCTAGTCCCAGCTCTTTGCAACAGTCGCTTCAAGCTGTGTTGCGTCGCGCCGCTCGCGTCCTGTCTGTGTAACTGAGGTCTAGACAAGCTGGCGTTCTAATCAATTTTACACAAAATGTAGGCTACTTTAAAACAAACACCAGAGACCGCTTAGACAAATGTCCCACGTGCTGAGAACGCTAACCTAACATATAAACACAAAATCATTCATGTTTAAGAATCTTAACGTTACCTCCGGGCGATTCATGACAAGAGTGGACATTAAAACGCTTACGTGAAAACCGCTTAACGTGGCTTACTGTACGAAGACAGTGATATTAAAGGACCAAACTCAGTACAAATCATATTAATAAACCATACTTTGTATAAAAAATCAGATGAGCCCAGAATACCTACGCAACGCGTTTAATTGTGCGTTAAGCATTTCCTTACCATAGAAAACCGTTATAAGAAAACGCTTAACGTGGCTTACTGTACAAAGACAGTGATATAAGGACCGTACACATCATATTAATAAACCATACATGTATAAAAAATCAGATGAGCCCAGAATATGAACGCAATGCGTTTAATTACGCGTTAAGCATGTTCTTACCATAGAAAACCGTTATAAGAAAACACTTAACGTGGCTTAATAAACATTAAACCTGATTTGTTATACATAGTAGGCAGGCCTATGGTTTATTAAGGACCATTTAAGGTTTATTAAGCCACGTTAAGCGTTTTCTTATAACGGTTTTCTATGATTAGAACATGCTTAATTAAATGCGTTGCGTTCATATTCTGGGCTCATCTGATTTTTTATACAAAGTGGTTTATTAATATGATTTGTACTGGTCCTTTAATATCACTGTCTTCGTACAGTAAGCCACGTTAAGCGTTTTCATATCGGTTTTCTATTAAGGAATTTGCTTAACGCGTAATGAAACGCGTTGCGTTCATATTCTGGGCTCATCTGATTTTTTATAGGCCTACATGGTTTATTATTATGATGCGTAGGCTACTGAGTTTGGTCCTTGTCTTTGTACAGTAAGCCACGTTAAGCGTTTTCTTATAGGTTTTCTATGGTAAGGAAATGCTTAACGCGTTGCGTTCATATTCTGGGCTCATCTGATTTTTTATACATAGTTTATTAATATGATGTGTACGGTCCTTATATCACTGTCTTTGTACAGTGAGCCACGTTAAGCGTTTTCTTATAACGGTTTTCTATGGTAAGGAAATGCTTAACGCACAATTAAACGCGTTGCGTAGGTATTCTGGGCTCATCTGATTTTTTTATACAAAGTATGGTTTATTAATATGATTTGTACTGAGTTTGGTCCTTTAATATCACTGTCTTCGTACAGTAAGCCACGTTAAGCGGTTTTCACGTAAGCGTTTTAATGTCCACTCTTGTCATGAATCGCCCGGAGGTAACGTTAAGATTCTTAAACATGAATGATTTTGTGTTTATATGTTAGGTTAGCGTTCTCAGCACGTGGGACATTTGTCTAAGCGGTCTCTGGTGTTTGTTTTAAAGTAGCCTACATTTTGTGTAAAATTGATTAGAACGCCAGCTTGTCTAGACCTCAGTTACACAGACAGGACGCGAGCGGCGCGACGCAACACAGCTTGAAGCGACTGTTGCAAAGAGCTGGGACTAGGTCAGAAATAGGATGGGGAATCCGTGTGCTGTTGGGGATTTCACGGGTCGCGTCGCACCGTTCGCGTCCGGTCTAGACTGCGTCGTACATGTAATAGACCTCCGGGCGATTCATGACAAGAGTCAGAGAGTGGCAACCTCTTGAACCACCACCACGTTCGCGCTGGAAAACTTCCGCAGTCCCCAATTGGCCAAAATGCTCTGTTCGACTTTTCTGAGATCATCTACTCTTCCCTGTGGATGACCTGTGACCTACTTTCTGTCAGATCTGAATTTTTGAACTTGAATTTTTGACATTGAATTTTAGAAAACTGAATTTGAAGTTCTGAATTTCTTCATCTTGAAAACTTGAATCTGAATTTTTTAAAACTGAATATTACTGTTTGAAAATACATGTCTATAAAATTCAGCCATAAAAAACATTTCAATTTGTTAAATTTCAAATGTTCAATATTCGTTTAAAAAAATTCAAATTCAGAACTATTTAAACTACCACCTAAAATTCAATTTTGTTAGATTACACTTGCAAATAATTCAGATTTACACAATTCAAATTCAAATCATTTTGTCATAATATAAGCTCCATACGTGCTTTCCTCTCAATAGCAAAATAAACACACAACAAAAGTTGTGAAAGCATCTGATCATAGCAATAATATGGATATGTTTGCACAATATGAGTATGAATCTGCAATTCACCGGCATCATGTCGACAGATGAGGTAATAAAAATTACACTGTTATGATAGTTTGATTTAATATATTTGTTATACTGTTCGCTTTTCTCTATTCAAAGGAAAATTAATGTGCAAATATATATATATATATATATATAGGCTATATATAGATATATAAATATAATATCTATATTATAATACATATATATATATATATATAGTATTTAGAGTATTTATAAATATATTACAAATTAATGGATCAAATTAAATCATGTGTAAAAGTGGTGCCCATGGTTGGTGATATAGTGTAAATGCAGAGACAATAGTGATATGGTAACATTTGTCACTATTTTTTTGAGCAAGATATTTTAAATTAGTTATTTAATAACAAAAGGTCAACAAGTTTTCAGTATTTAAACACTGTGGCATTTCCTTAGGGTGATTGCGCCTTTAAGTGACATTTATTCGTTTGAGATATAAACCCATATCTTTACATTTCAGCACTCATTTATTTACTCTGGTCTATATATGTCAAATGATGTCAGTATTGTGCTGGTATTACTGTAAAGCAAGCAAATAATTAAAGCGAAGCTTCTTTTTTTACACTGGGTTCTGAGTTCTTAATAGGTTCTGTATAATGCTAGCAGTATTAGGAAATGCTTTTAAGAGTCTGCCTTGACAACGTAATATGTCACATTAGACGTATACTGCAGAAGCCAGTAACTCAAGAGTAATGTGCAAGAACCACATTATTGTAATTCTCTCTTCCTCCATTTGTGTGTGTGTGTGTGTGTGTGTGTGTGTGTGTGTGTGTGTGTGTGTGTGTGTGTGTGTGTGTGTGTGTGTGTGTGTGTGTGTGTGTGTGTGTGTGTGTGTGTGTGTGTGTGTGTGTGTGTGTGTGTGTGTGTGTGTGTGTGTGTGTGTGTGTGTGTGTGTGTGTGTGTGTGTGTGTGTGTGTGTGTGTGTGTGTGTGTGTGTGTGTACATAATGCAAGCACTTTGTTATAGGTGTGACATTAAACATGCTTGTGAGTGCTAATTTGCACCCCAAACGTGACAAACAGAAAAACTGTGAACTATAAAACGCAAGCAAAGTCGTTGTTCTTCACTTCTTTCTTTAACACATAGCAATCAGCGTTTCTCTCATTAAGGAAAACATCACCTTCTCTCCCACGTCACAGTTTTAAAGTAAAGTTCCAACATTCACCGGTAATCTTTTATTCATATAGTTCGAATTTCTGTTTCTGCCAGTTGCTTTTTTTAAAAGCATGTTGCAAAAACTGCATATGCTTGTAAAAGTGGGGGGGGGGGAATGTAAGTGATGTAAGTAGGTATGGGTGCAAGCCAGGTGTCATATGAAACGCATATCCAAGTGAACCCTTTTATATATTTATGTATTTAATTTAAATATTTTATTGTGACTTAGGTCACATTTTTATTATATGTTACATAGGAATTATTGCCATAAACTTTATATAGAAAAAAGAGATATTGACAACAGTCAATTATACATTTTATCATGCATCATTAATATGTATATATTATATATGTATTTTATATACATAACACGTGCAGTGCTAGTTTATAGTTTATATGGAGTGATAAGCAGCACAACTGTTTCCAACATTGATAATAAATCAGCATATTATTGCTGATTTTTTATTTTTTGATGAATGATTTTTGAAGGTTCTTGTGACTAATGATGCTGAAAATTCAGCTTTGTATCACAGAAATAAATTAGATTTTAAAATAATTGAAAACCTTTATTTCAAGTTGTAATAATATTGAATAATATTACAGTTTTTTTCTGTATTTTTGATCAAATAAATGCAGGCTTGATGAGCATGAGAGACTTGTAATTCTCTCTTCCTCCATTTGTGTGTGTGTGTGTGTGTGCGTGCGTGCGTGCGTGCGTGCGTGCGTGCGTGTGTGTGTGTGTGTGAGAGAGAGAGAGAATTGAGTGAGGCAGACGGGAAGAATAAAGTAGAAGTAAATCAATAGTATTGCTATTTAGAAGAATCACAGAACCATTAGGTTTTGCATTTGCACTGGCAGTTAAAAGCACTTTAAGCACAATCATGAAGCACGGCTCAACATTAAACTTGTCCAGGTATATTTGATTACTGATCATTTACTTCCATGAAAACTTGCTGAAAGTCCCAAATACATCATTTTTTAGCTCAATGGGATGAGGCACTGAGAATATCAAGTCTGCATCAAAGTCAACTTGAATTTTAGCTATACAACCCCTTACCCTATACCTGTAGGTCAAATGTACCTTCTCCCAGGTGTAGATGTGAGGCATGAAGTCAAGGTCCTGACGATTGGGACGGAAGACAGGAAGGGTCTCTTTCCATCTCTGTCCCTGTCTCTCTCTTACAGGTGCTGGCCTCCTGGGCCCCGGTTTTAGGCATGGAACATCACTGTCACTTAACGGTCTGTAGCCGGCTGGGGGATGACAGGCGTGAGTAACACATTATTTTTTTTTACTGACTTTAATATATAGTGACATGCGGCGCCCACATTCACTCAATCAGAAACATAGACATCTGAATGCCCATCCGAAAACAAAAACGTACATATGCATTCTATTTAGGTACAGACAAATATATGCAGACGTCTGATGGACACACACATGTATGTCATATCTGACTGGTCGTCTCATATCTGCATAATGTCAGTGTGTGTTTTAGGCGTTTTGTTTAGGAAAATAATGGCATTTTTTTGTTTGTTTATTGTCCCAGCCAATAGAAATACTCACCCTCATGTTTTTCAAACACATATAACTAACTTTCTTCTGCTTATAATTTTTTCTTCATGCATGAGTTCATTTAAATTTCAAGTTGCAAAATGGATGCAAACACAGGCAATTTTACTTCCCAAGTCTTCTCAAATTAGTGCCTGTGACTAGCCTGGGAAAACCCAGACCACTCTCAGTTGTAACTGAGTTAGGGTCTGGCAAAGCTCCATAGACAATTCATTTCCACAGGGGCGTCACCAACGGACGTCGGATAGATCTAAAACCAATCAGAGCGATGAATGACATGACGTATGCAGAGCGACGGAGAAACATCTCGAGACTCTCAGCAATTCTCTGTTTGTGTTAACGAAAATTACCATTTTAAATCGCTTGAAACAGACGCGATAGCTGATTCGAACGAGTGATGTTGTGATGTTCCACGGCGGCATCCATCTTTGTAATGTACAAAATCTGCGTCACCATCTCTGCTCTGTCGTCATCGTTTAAAGCCCGCCCCAACGTTTCTGATTGGTGCCGCGATTTCGACGGACTGGAAATGGGTTTCAATGGGCTCTTTGCCAGACCCACTTGCAGAGCAAATCTAAATTTGCCGGAAGTGGTCTGGGTTTTCCCAGGCTAGCCTGTGACCAGATCCTTGAGTGTGTCAAAGAGTTTGAACTCGAGAACTGGATCAGACTGATTCCTGAATTAATAATTTAGACTGGTTTCATCAACAGTCAAGTCAAATATTTTTAATAAATCAGCTGATCGATTTATTAAAAATATTTGACTTGACTGTTTCCATAAAATGCAGTTAACAATAAATGTGTTGGCTAATTCCCCTAAAAAAGTGTAAACACCATGAGTAAATTAGAAAGCAGATGGCTCTGATCGGTCTGCGCAGATCCACTTCAAGTCGAACACACCTTTTCACAAATCCTCTCCTGTGGCCTCATGGGATCTGTCATATGCACACTTCAGAATCTCGCTGGAAGTTGGTCTTCTGGGTACTTTTTGCCTACTCTTTTATGAGTAAACTGAGAATTCGGATATACTATTTTGTCACATACTGTTTTTTGCCTACTGTATATATTTCAGATGCAGCCAAACTATTCCGAACCTTGGTTTCAAAACGTTCGAATTCTGATGGTCCGCAGCTAGAGGCCATAGATCTAGTGAATTCATGAATCTGTGTTTAACATATGGTTTTGACTGATATCGGGTCTGTTTTATAATATGTACAGTTTTAATGAATTTGATAATAAACATGCATGTTAGGGGACAGTGACCTAAATAGTCATGTCCTGCCTAAAAACACATAAAATAGTAAAGTAGTAAATTACTACAAATTAATTAAAGAACACAAATCATACATACACTTCAAATTGAATGATTTGTAGATTACATTTAATAGATTACACTTTGATGAAGAACCATTTGGTTTGTAAAGGTGTGTGCATGTTTGGGTATGGTTCTTGTTGCATTTACACCATGTTGACCAGCATACGGTCAGCGTGTCTGGTTATGAGTGTTCGAATCAGTGAATCATTTTGCAGAGCAATTGGTTATATTGATTCAGAGTTTCGAAAAGCTTCAGGTTTACCATCGCTAATCTGAGCATCTAAGGCTGTCATTAACCAATGGTGTGAGTTTGTTTGACCAATGGAGAATGCGTGGAAACCTGTTTGAAACCATTATTTTCCCAATACCATTTGGTGACCCATAGTGATGCAGAAAACAAACAACTCTGACCTCTTTTGTTCAGTCTGATACAAGTTTATAAGCTTGGCTGAGCAAACCAGATCATTTCATATATGATCTTGGATGAAATTCAGCCCTCTGTATTTATCAGTTTTGGCTCATTATAGCTTTGTTTGTTTTGTAGAGTGTTTCGTATTCTCTGTCAGAGAAAGGGGTAAGTGCTGTAGTCGAATAATGGAGGACCCGAAATGTCTCGTGTTTAATTTCCCAATGAATGCAAATTAATGAGCAAATAAACCCATGCATAAATAATTGAGATACATAAATGACCAGCGCAGCAGCCTCTGCGGCACAACAGTGTCTCATTAAGAGTTTATAACAATGATACAATGAGAAAGAGAGAGAGAAAGACAGACCCTGGCAACGGTGTGGTAAAAAGGACTCGTCAGGCCCATCTCTTAATGTAATGGATGGTAATGACAGTGCTTACTGTTGCCCGAATGTACATTGACCGGTCACACAGAGCAGGGCCGGCGGCACTGTCGAGCATAATTAAAAATGTGTGTGTATGTTTGCAAAGAGAAAAGAAAGAGTGATTGTGTGGATGTGTGCACTGTCCATGTGTCTGTGGGGGAATAGAAAGAAAGCTTATTACCCATCTGCCATCCAATTTCAATCTCTTTAAAACAAATGAAACATTCACAAGACCAGGGACTTTTTCATTATCTCTATCCTCGTCCCTAAAAGGAGCCTTTTTACTGCCACTGACTCCACCAGCAGAGGAGGAAGTGGAGGTGAAATGAGAGGAAATGAAGAGCGAGAGGCAAGAGAAATCTGAACTTGGCAAATGGCATTTACATAGCCTTTACCATGCAGGTCACACTGCCAAAGCAGAGCAAATCAGCTCGTAAATGAGGCGAATTAAACAAGAAACCTGTTGCTAAGCGGAACGGTTTGGATCACAGAACGTTCCACGTAATCTCTGAATCACGAAGATGCAGTAACTCGTTCTCGTGTTTGAAACATCCTTCCCAAGGTGCCTTGTCGTCTAAAAAAGGACATGCTGTGATCCGACAGCACTGAGCAGCGCAGTTAGTGAGCCGCCATAGCGTGCTGTTGCTCGATCTCTTGTGGATTGTTGGTAGCATTAGCATGCTGTGGGCTCCTTACAAAACTTCCTGTCCTGAGGTCACATCTAAATGGAAGAGATTTGAGAAGAGGAGTCTGGGTCATGGAGAAGGTCGTCGCCATTAATCATGCCAGAGTCTTTTTACCGCCAGTCCCAGATAGCATCATTGATTGAGGCCAGTGATTAATTCCTCGGTAAAGCAGGTGGAACTTGTGAAATCACATCTTTAATTTGTTTCTAATCACTGCCTGGATGGTCACATGGCAACCAGGACTCATGAAAAAGGATGAATGTCTTCCTTGTGATAAGCTGTGTTCTGCTTCATAGGATCCCTGAGCAGTGTTCAAGGTTCCCTGCATGCCAATCAGGAGATGTCTAGTTTCACTTGATTTGTGTGTTATTTAGGCTGCAACCGAAATCGCATTATACTGTATAGGCCTAGTAGGCGAAAACGATGAGACAAGAGTAGGCAAAAAGACCAAATGACCTACTTCTTCCGGCGAGATTCTGAGGTGTGCATATGATGGACACTTTACTATCCCATGAGGCCACAGGAGATGATTTGTGAACTGAAGCGAATGCAGTACGTCTAGTTTGTATTCATACTATATAGAACTTACTTTTTTAGCTCTCGTAAAGTACTTATTCATAATAAAGAGAATATTTGATTTTGGATGCAGCCACTGTCTTTATGATTCGTTACATTTCATTACATTTATATAGCGCTTTTTCTGAGACCTCAAAGCGCTTTACATAGAAGGGGGGGAATCTCCTCAACCACCACCAATGTGCAGCATCCACTTGGATGATGCGACGGCAGCCATATTGCGCCAGAACGCCCACCACACACCAGCTTACTGGTGGTGATGAAGCCAATCAGTATGGGGATGATTAGGAGGCCATGATGGACAGAGGCCACTGGGCATATTTTGGGATTTTTAATGATCACAGAGAGTCAGGACCTCGGCTTAACGTCTCATCCGAAGGACGGCGCTCTTTGGCAGTATAGTGTCCCCATCACTATACTGGTGTGTTAGGACCCACACATACCACAGGGTGAGCGCCCCCTGCTGGCCTCACTAACACCTCTACCAGCAGCAACCTGGATTTCCCAGGAGTCTCCCATCCAGGTACTATCCAGGCTCAGCCCTGCTTAGCTTCAGTGGGCAACCGGTCTTGGGCTACAGGGTGATATGGCTGTGGCTATGAGCCAGTCATTGACTCTTTTATGCAACCGATTTGTTCAACAGCACTCAGCAACAATAAAAGCGAATTGCCTTTATGAGTGAGATATTAGCTGTGTCCCAATTCAGAGGCTGCATCCTTCGAAGGCCATGAAGGTCGAACCGAGCGTTGTTAAATGGGACGGTCTAGCCTACAGAGGACTGTTCTAGTCCCCTATCAACTGTGACAGCTGCTGTTGATGAGTGACAGTGACAATTGTACTCGACTTTTTTGAAACTTATATTAAACTATGTGAAAACAAAACAGGGTTCACAAACTGTCTAAATATGTTCACCATGGTCCATTTCTGTATATAATAAAGAGTAAACATAATTGCATCTTAGTAAGATATTGAACTGCTTTAAAGTTTTTATTTATATCATTAGATATTTGAGTAGGGTGAAACCCAATACTTATGTTTAAAAGAGTAATTTGGCAATTTCTCTCAAAACAAATCCTATTGTCACTGGCACACAATGAACTCTAGGCTAGACAAGGCTGCAAATATCCAATCTCCACCTTTTTTAATCCTTCATTGCCTCGGATACGAGGGACCCATTTTGAGGCCGCATTTGAAGTATTTGTTTTTCGCCTACTATATAGTAGGGAAGTATGCGATTTTGGATGCAGCCTCTGATTAATTCAGGACATTCACGAGCAACTAATCAATTTCAAAATCTGCGAGCCTTCCGATTCATTAGCCGTATTTGGTTAACTAATAACAACATGCAGTAAATGGTGAAACAATTTGCACTACAAATCAGATTTATTATGATAAATCAAAATAAAATGATAACAAACATTAAGCAGCATAACATACTGTTTTTGACACCGGAAGCCTTGCATATTCAAGTTGCAATGTTTAATTTTATGTATGCTGTTATGTAACCAGTTGTCATCTAGGGGTTTAGCCACATTTCATGTAGTAGCCTAATGAGCACACTGACTGATGGGTATTTCCCTTCTTCATATCCTGATACTTTCGATACACTTGGTCCATATGCCGTTTGCTGTGTCTTTCAGACTGAGCATAAAAACTCCCTTGGATTTGGAATCTCACTAGACCGAATAGCATCTGAAGTCCACTTCGCAGGGTATTCTCAGGTGATTGGAACGCACTCCAACATAATCTCTACTTGTTTCCGGCATGCATCTCTCAGCTTTTCCTTCGAATGAACTCTCTCGCACATTACATCTAAATACGCAAGACCTGAAAAAAGGGATCAGAAATGCCAGTCAAGCAGTGTAATTTTCTAGACGCAGAACGAACTGTTGATCTGATTACAAGTGGGATTTTAACAAGTGAAAATAATGAATGATTTGTTTGTTTGTTCTAACCCCTCTACATGACTGCAGTTCCCCATAGACAAGCAGCCAGTCATCTTCAATGTCCTTCTTTTACGACAGAACACGGAAAATGTCTAAATATGCACTAATATGAAATCTCATGCTATTTAAATTATTCATGAGTTGAGAGGCAAACTAACCTGACACACTTCTTCCATTCTCCGAACTCTCTTTAGAGAGAAAGTGGAGTAAATTGGGTTGTTCGAAGAAAAGACAAAGATTTGATACAGTATAAAACTGATATATGGTGAATACACTGCAGTTTAATTTCAGTACATTAAATTGTCCCTGGTTCGTGACCCAAAAATGTGTTGCATATCTGTTCTGATAGGGAAAAAATTAGGCTTTTAAAAGGTAAGCAAAAACACTACTCATAACTTTTGTTGTGGATGTCAGAACACTGTAAACAAAGTTGCTGCCTAAACATCCAAGTTGATTGTACTTAAAAATGTAAGTCATTTCAACTTAAACGGTTTGTTCACCCAAAAATGAAAATGATCCCATATACTCTCCCTCAAGCCATAGGTGTATTACTCCAGGGGGTTAATAAAGGCCTTCTAATGAAAAATATCCATATTTACAACTTTATTAAGAATCTGGCTTTACATTTAAAGTCGCGCAGATGGCCATTACCGGAAGCTAGTTTGGCTGAAAGAAGAAAGTCACACCCATGGCTTGAGGGTGAGTAACTATGGAATCATTTTCATTTGTGGGTGAACTAACCCTTTAAATTACATTAAACTGACTTCAAAATGAGTTGAATTTTGTGTCATTTATGAATGTCATAACTTATTGATCATGTGATTTATTTATTTTTTACAGTGAAGGCATTCAACTGAGGTGTAATTCATTCTAATTTGAATATGACAACATCGGCCAGTTGTTGTCTATATGTAAAATCTTGGTCCTGACTCCTGAAGAAAAGCCATGTGGGAACCACAATCTCATACCTGTCAAATTTCCTCTGTTCAAAACAGTCTGCAAGATTTAAACCCTTTAAAACCTACACTGAATGTTTTATTAAGACTTCTGAATGCATTATTATAGTGCATTATTAAGGCTTTCCGAGAAACAAGATAGAAAAGCCTAAACGTATTCATTTGAAATGATTTGCAGATGTGTCAATCCAGGTTTAAATGTGTATTTTAGCTGGGGTTTACATCACCACCCAGATATTTTAATAAATAAAAACCCCCGTGTTATGAATACATATTAGAGTGACACTACTGACATTTAGATCCAGTGTGATTATTCAGATCGGGGATAAAGAGCCCCCCCCCCACACACACACACACACACACACACACACACACACACACACACACACACACACACACACACACACACACAACCGTTAGTTCAGGAAGGAAGAGCCCACCACAACGCAGTCTGCTGCTAATGAGCCAATTATCTCTGCACTGCAACACAGGAAGTCGTGGCCGTAAAAGAGTGACTTCTTTTTTATTCATCATTTTTACAAGAGCATGTCAGCCAGCTCTCTGACACTGAAAATGTTAGACGGGTGGGCTTATTAGACAAGCCTAGATTTTAATGCTTTTATATTACTTCTATACCAACGCATATTATTATTAATTTATTAAACTTCGTGACCTTATAAGTTTTCATGGGTTCACAACCTAAAAGATGGGAAATGCAGTAAAGATGAATCACTCATATATTTGTGATGATGGCGTTATAATGTTACTCTGCTGTGAAGCTGCTCACATTACGACTGTCTGACAGTGCCATCTGGTGGATAGCAAATTTTTAAATAAATAAGCTTTCATTTATGGGCCAGTGGAGAGCCTGTAAGAATTTATTTTTGTCTTTCACAGTTATAGCCTTCCAATAATTGAGTGGTTCAGTGCCTGTAAAACTGGTAGAGAGATGTATTGCCCCAGAGGGAACATCCAAGAGATACTCCTCCCAGATTCTCTACTGCGTTTCATTTTGTGATGGCTCACTATAACCTTTACTGTACTATCAATCACATTGGTATAACTGTCCTGATATACCAATAGGACATGTCAGTTTCCATTACAGCCAGGCCGAATATCTGCCGATGTCCCACGAGTGAATCTGAACCTCACAGATTTGCTTTTGAATGAATAATATGTATTTCTTCTTAGAAAAAATATCAAAACACATTTTTAAACCATTACAGTTTTAACTATGTACACGTCACTCAAGTTTTTCCAGAGTGTTTGTCTTAATTTTGACAGTTGTGTTCTATATTGTGTACTTTAAAACATAATAATATCTCTAATATCTCCCAGAGATACTTATTTGGGAGTATATCTCTTTTTGTGAAGTGTGAATATATTTTTATATTATGGGCCTAGCACATATTTTAGTTTAGTTTAGTTTTTTTTTTTTTGTTGCTGAATTTCTCAAATACCGGTATTACTGTTTAGTTTCCCCTCAAATGCATTTATAAAACTGTAAAGGAAAGCATGCTTTGCTCTTTTTTTAAGAGCCCAAAAATCAAGTCAAGTCACCTTTATTTATAGAGTGCTTCTTACAAGGTTGTTTCAAAGCAGCTTTGCAGTGATAACAGGAAAATAATGCAACAAAGTTAGTTTTGGCTGTACAGCAGCTATAGAATAAAAAAGTGTCATTGTCCAGCTTAAAGGTACTGTATGTAACTTTTTCACTCTACTAAAGCATAAAAATACCATATGTTTGCAGATATTTAGGAAACATACTGAGTTCTACTAATTTCTCTGAAAAACACTTCTACAGCCAGTTATTTTACTTTGAAACGTGAGTTCCGTGTTGGAATGTCTGTTTTTGTTTTTGTTTGTGTGATCTCGCCCACTCCCAGTTCACCCAGTAGTATTTCGACACCCCAGGATGGCAGTTGGCAGGAAACACAGCGTATTGCAGCAAACAAACTGGGTCAGAGATAGCAGATTCTACCCAACCTAAAAAGCTTCGGTATCCATCTAAAAATATCTATGAACGAGAGCATATTAAAACGCGGATAAATCAACTCAGTAACTTGCAGTCTGTAAGTCTCCTCGGCTTTCGTCGTAAATTTCGCTCTTTAGCCAATGATTTACTCACCCTCAAGTCATCCTATATGCATATGAGATTCATATTAAAAACTTTATAAAGTAAAATAACTAGCTTCCGGCGAAACGAACATATAGATTCCACTTACGCCTAAAGTGCAACTTGTAATGTCGGAAGTAGCGTAGTGCGTCGTAGTGTATAAATATCAGCAGCATCTTCGTTTGGCCGGAAAATAGTTATATTACTTACACAAACGCATCGCTTCAGAAAGCCTTTATTAATCCCCCAGAGCCGTGAAGATTACTTTTATGATGGATAGATCAGATGCACTTTTATGGACTTCAAAACAGAAACGGCCATTCACTGCCATTATAAAGCTTGGAAGAGCCAGGACTTTTTTTTTCATATAGGCCTAACTCCGATTGTATTCGTCTGAAAGAAGAATGTCATATACACCTAGGATGTAAATCATGGGCTAATTTTAATTGTTGGGTGAACTATCCCTAAAACTAAGTTCAATGTTGATTAATTTCCGTTGTAAAAAAAAAAAAAACATCTTAATTTAGTAATTTTTTTCTTTAAATCATACTCTTAATTCGGTTTTATGTTAATATATTTTATCACAAATAATCATTTCAGAGAACACGGGAGATACTTCAAAAGATTTTTAATGATTATATGATCAATGTCATAATCATCTTGCCCTATTTACATTATTGTTCTGTGGTATGGGGTAGTACTTATAAAAGCACATTAAAACCAATAGTAGGCCTATAATGTTGCAAAAAAGAGTTATCCGATTAATTCATAAAGTCGGGTTTTTGGATCACACAAACTCATTGGGCCCTATCTTGCACCCAGCGCAATTGACTTTGTACACCGACGCATGTATCATTCCTATTTTGCACCCGCGCACAGCTGACTTTTCCCTCCACAGATGCACGCCGGTAAATTAGGGAATGAACTTGCGCTTGCAGACGAGAACGAGAACGTCGGTCTCCGATCGGCTGTGAACCGCTTCTTGCGCCGGCAAATCCGCCGTTATAATAGCAATCCGCCATGGAACAAGCGCGCCTGCTCTTAAAGGTAGGGTAGGTAGGATTTATATAAAAACTTTTTACCAAATTTGATTAAACTTTCTATATATATCAATGCATAATTAAAATGTAAGTACTCTGATAAAAAGAGTATAAAAATCGAGTGACTCTAGACCGTTTAATCTTCATTAAACACAGCTCATTATTTCCATTCGGGACGAATCACAGGATTGGCTTGCGCGACTGTCACTCTCCGTCGCCATGACTACCGCCGTTATTACTGGCTCTGCCCACTCTGCCCACCCGTTTTTAGGTGGGACTCGGAGTGAATGGAATTAATGAGCTGTGTTTATTGAAGATTAAATACACTAGAGTCACTCGGTTTTTTATACTCTCTATTTCAGAGTACTTGCATTTTAATTATGCATTGGTATATAAAGACAGTTTAAACAAATTTGAATAAAAGTTTTTTTTAGACAATTCTGACCTACCCTACCTTTAAAGGGAATGTGAGAGGACGCTCTGATTGGTTTATTTAACGTTACGCCCCAAACCACACCTATGAATAATGAAGCTACTTCAGACCAACCCCTTTTAGATTTGCGCCAGGCGCAAGAGGCATTTATCCCGCCGGGAAAATAGCAACAGCGCCGGGATCCGCACACAAAGTTACTTGCGCTTTGACACTTGCGTTTCAGATCGTTAAAATAGGGCCCATTATTTTTTTAAATCAAAGATCATGAAGTTTCATGACATTGTTGAGTTCCAATTAGTACAGGCTACAAAGCAAGGCACAAATTGTTAAGCCAAATACAAAGAAGGTTCCAAGAACGTACTGGTTGTTATGAGTTACGTGATGAATTAAACTTTAGGACTCAGAAACATAGTACAACTTTGAAAAGTTTTTGCCCTACAGTTAATGGGGTACAATTATGGAATAATTTGGAGATGGAGATGAAACGATGTCCAAACATCAACCTGTTCAAATATAAATACAAACAAAAGATTATTGAAAAGTATAGAGAAGAAAAAATGATTTGCCACTATGGGTATTTCTACCATGATCAAATACTGCAAGTGTATATAATCTATTTATTGTTTTGTTTTTGTTTGTTATATTTTGCTGTTGTTTCCTTGTTGTTGTTTTGTTGCTTTTGCACTATGTTCCTTGTAGCTACTATTGGAAAATTATAATTTTTATCGTATTAATTTTGGGGGTGGGTGTTCCCAGACCAACCGTCTGTATGTATGCCCCGTCACATCACGCTTTGGCCCACTCCTTTTGAGCAGGATGGTTACTGCTCACATAAATAAATAAAAAAGTCAATCATAGAGCAGAGGGACAGTTTGAGGATAACAAATGTAATTTATTTTATGATTCTTTATTATTTTATTTTACATTCAAAGTTAATTAGCTAACACGTGCTGCTAACCCCTATGGTGCTAAGCAAGTAACTGAACCACCCAGATATGTGTTTACATGAAGGTGAGCAGCAGTGTGTCAATCAAAGCTGCAGTTGCTTGAATTCGAAAGTGGGCGTGTGCGGGGATCATGACGTCAGCGTCAGACAGATCTCAGCGCGTTCGATTACAGCGAGCTTTTCAAAGTTTCGATGGATCGTGATTTAAAACGTCGATTCCGCCGCCGCTTCGCACTACATAGATCCAGATAAACGGCCGTTTCATTTTGGCGTGAAACAGAATCGTTCCTACGCAGTGACCTTTTGGAGCTCGCATGCAGAACATCGCGTAGGAGTCGCTGTGTTGCTCGTTGAACGTTTGATTTCTGCCTGTTTTCCTTCACAAATGGAGTCACGGGTGAAATTCAATCGAGAGGAGATCAACAGTACGGTATGGGAAGTTCCGGAAAAGTACATTTGCTTGAAGCAGATCGGAACTGGAGCGTATGGCAGCGTGTGGTGAGTAAGTTCCTGCCAGACAGGTAGCCGCACATCAACTGCATCTCTACAGGTTACCACATGCATGACGATCAGAAAGACGCCGTGTGTGCATTAGCATTCTTTGCTTTCAACGAACTGCTATTTTGTTAGCATTCATAGTGACTATTATTCATTTTATTAGTCATTTGTACTTGCTACTAGTCACTATCAAGTAACGTTATTCCTTGCGTAATGTTTAGTTACGCATAAATAGTTAATAACAAGTTAATGTTTACTAACAAAAGCATAGGTTAATTAGGGTAGTAACACAACAACAATGTGCCATTACTTAATGAATGGATTAACTTCTATCTTGTGAATAATCTCTTAGGGAATTTAAAAAGATACTAATCCTGGTACTGTAATTTTGGGCAGAACTTCCTTCCTATAGCCTGGTTATAGCTTACATCCTAATTGATCAACTTATAAAATATATTGTGTGAAGTTATATAATACACAATATGTTGGGGCAGTCTGAAATCAAACATTGGCCTGATACGATAACCAATTATAATTTTGTTATGAATGATAACAGATATGGTAGAACTCTTGAGACTGTCTCTTTAACATGTGGTTTAAGTGAAATCACATGTTTTAAGTGGAAGCCAGGTGTCAAATGTACTGTGAAGTTGAAAAGATGAATAAAACTGGATGTTTTGAAGTTTTTAAAACACTTTTAAAAATGTAGTTAGAAATGTTCAACATCCAGTAATGGGCAAATGGGCTGACATTGCTACTGATGTCACCAATGTATCAAGCATTCCTAATTTTGCAGGCCTTTTGCTATGGACATTTATGTTCATCTGTGCTACTGTATTGTACATACAATGGCAGTCACGTTATTGCTAAAATTAGTCATGATATGATCTATCCCAGCAGCATTGACATTTCCTGTTGATGGTTTGATGATGCCACAAAACCTTCACAAATGCTGTAAGATCATAGTCTGGTGAAAGTGGGCGACTGTGAAACCCACATGCCCTGACAACTTAGTCTTTGCAGCAAAGCAGTCTGTGTGTGTGTGTGTGTGTGTGTGTGTGTGTGTGGATTGTATCATTAAACATGCTTGTGTAGTTTCTTATTTGAATATTGCACTTTCTGTGTCAGTTCCTGAATCAGTTACAGTTCCTGATAGTGATTGTTCTCCATACCTTAGCTCGTCCATCAACAATAAAACCAAAGAGAAGGTGGCGATCAAGAAGCTGCACCGACCCTTTCAGTCGGAGATCTTCGCAAAGAGAGCCTATCGTGAACTGAGGCTACTCAAGCATATGAAACATGAAAATGTAAGTGTTGTCTATGCCTGACATGCCTCGAGGTCAGTTCTTGTTGCTTTCAATGTTAGTGCTAGATTTCATCACAACCAGAAAGACGTTTCAATGGCTTGAGTGGCTTTTGCAAGACACAAAAGACTTGTATCACACCATATTACTCATTGTTTTCATTGAGAACGGTGCGAGTATCAAATGTTTAGCTTAGTGGACTGAGTGTGTGTCTTTGTGTGTGTGTGTGCGCAGTACAGGATACTTGTGGCGCCTGGAGACAATGATTATTGATTGCAGTGTCATAAACTGTGTATTATATTAATATCTAAAATATACACCGAACACTGAAACCCAGGCAGCCTTATTCAGTCCATCTAACACCATTATAATATCTTGAAAAGACGGTGACTCACTTCTTGCCTTTTTGCTGTCCAACCCAAGGTAATAGGCTTGCTAGATGTCTTCACTCCTGCCTCCAGAATGGACAACTTCCAAGACTTGTAAGTCTTTAATGAGGCCTGTGCATGTGCAATCTATCGGTTAGCCATATGTCCTGAGACACATTTAAAGAAATAGTTCAGCCATAAATGAAAAATCTGTCTTTATATACTCAACCTTTATCTCTTTTTTATTAAATAAAACGGCAGTTCATAGTGACTTTAATTTCAGTCTTATGTCAAAGAGCTGCATGAAGATCCTTTTATAATGGAGAGAATAACTGCTTATGGGTTTGTGTCATTATATAATGACAGAATTATTTTTTTGGATGAACTGTTCCTTAAATAAAAAGAGAAATAAGCAATTCCTTTCTGTTTTAGCTACCTGGTGATGCCGTACATGTACACAGATCTCTCTAAAGTCAAGGGCATCCTTACAGAAGACCGGATCCAGTTCCTGGTCTATCAGATGCTGTGCGGACTAAAGGTTAAACCGAAATAATATCTCACAAAGAAAGGGCAAATTTTCCTAACCAGGCATGATGCAACAAGTTTCCAATAGTTTCTCCTCGCATGGAAAATGAAAATGCCGTGTTAATACATTTCCGTTCAAAAGTTTGGGGTCAGTAAGATTTTTTTTTAAAGAAATTTATAGCCTACTTTTATTCAGCAAGAAGCCATTAAATTGATCAAGAGAGACAGTAAAGAGATTTATATAAAAGTTATAAAATATATATTTTTTTCAAATAAATTGTTTTCTTTTGAACTTTCTATTCATTAGTGAATCCTGAAAAAAATGTATCATGGTTTCCATAATATTTCACAATATTACTGATTTTACTGTATTTTTGATCAAATAAATTCAGCCTTGGTGAGAATGAGAGACTTCTAAAAACATTTTTTTTAATCTTACCAACCCCAAACGTGCTTGTGAATTTACTGTGCATGATTTATCAGTGAACTTTACTCCAAAACAACCACAATCCTTTCAATTCCTGATGGTTAAAACAGTTTTTGCTTCTTTCATTTTCCTTTCACATTATGAAAGTAACAAATTGTTGCGAATGCAGTTTCCTGTTGACTAAACATCTCACACACACAATAGTGAAGTAACTGAATGTTTGAGGAAAAAAGACCAAATGTTTGGCACTTGTAAATCACATCAGGCATTCACTAGGTCAGAAAAGAAACGTATCCACCTGCAAACCCTTTAATTAATGCAAAGCAGTAGTACTGCAGAAAACCAGACATGCACTTAAGACCATAAACATCAGTTTTGATGCAAAAGTTCAGCGTATGCATACAGAGTCAAATGCATAGCCTTTCAAAGTAGATATGATAGTGTGTGTGGACAAAGTGTACATTGCATGCTTGGTTTGGAAAAAAAATTTCTGCATGCGCTTAGTGAATTGTATGTATGTGTAAAAACAGAAGTATACTTTGAGTTTAGGATCATTTCCAGAGGATCTGATCAATCCTATTAGTGTAATCAAATACTAAAACATAACACTGTGAAGAATCTCATGATACTGATTTCTTTTTTCTCTCTGTCCCTCTGTTTTTCTCCACTCCACAGTACATTCATGGTGCTGGCATCATTCACAGAGTAAGTGAGACTGGCAGTGAATAAACAGCATCTGCTCATAATTATCATTTCCACACAGAGCTGAATTAAAGGCACATGGTATCTCTTGGGATCGTTGTACTAGCTCTTCGCTCCATGGGGGAGTTTTCATCTCAGTGAATTACATTTGCTGGCTGCTAATATGTATTGATCAGTGGACTATCAACAGCTATTAACTACACCTCCTCTAATCTGAGAAGATCCCTCTCAGTGGAAGAGTAATAAATATAATTTATATTTGTTAATAACTATTTTACAACAGCTTTAGTCATGTCTCCAATTGGTTTTAATATAATGTACTGTGTTTATTTTTAAAGGAACACTTCACCCATTTGCATTAGACTTTGTATCTTTAGAAACCCAGTCACATTTTCGAATGGTCATGGTTTATTCCCTTATTTTCCCCTGAGATGGGAGAAATAAGGATTTAAGTGTTCCACTTCCTGCTTTTTATGACGCAAAAATCGTCATTTTGCGTCATAAAAAGCAGGAAGTCAAATTTCTTTGAATAAGGGTAAGACTACAAACACTAGCTCATCATTTATCCAGTAGAAGGCGCTGTTCCGCATGTTTTCAACCCGCCCATAGAGGGATCTCACTCACAGAATGTACATATAGTGTCAGCCATTCTTTATTTGGAAGCTAAGCTAGTTTCTTATTCTGTGGAGAAAGCTGAGTAGTAGCGGTGACCATCCTCTTTTTCCCGGACATGTCCGGCCGTCGAGATGGTTCAAATTGTTCGGGATTCGGCTTTTGCTTTCTGCAGTCGCATTCATAGTTTACATGCACACCTTTTGTTTCAATCTAACTGAATTCATTCCGATTGGTGAATCTGAATGTAGTGTTTACATGAACGCTAAACAAGTGATCGTTTGATGTGCGTTTTAACATTGCTAGGAAAATTCCCGCTCCTCCGTGAGAGATACGAGACCGGTGCGTCTCACAGGCGCCGGCGCCGCTCATCAGTAATCACGCCACCGGGCTCGCATCGTTCTCCGCGGCCGTCAGTCTCGTTCCTGCTCGTCACAGTAAACATGAGGAATGGCGACTGAAGAACGCAAAAGCCGAATCCTGGACATTTTGGGCGACATCAAAATACTGGGCAGACTCACGGAGACTCACTAGTAGCATAGCCTTGTTGTTTACTGCGATCTCTTACCGATAGGCGTGGCCTCCTAGGGCAGCGAAGCAAGTGCATTCTGGGAGTTGTTGTCTTTCATCCCCATAAGCCAAAAATACATTTTCTGGCTTTTCTCAGTCTAGAAGGCTCCAAATTCAAAAATAATTTCACATTTCTTCTACATAAATGACCCATTTTAAATACACATTCATCTTTCCAGAGGTGAAGTGTTCCTTTAAATTTTTTAACTCTATGTAACGTGAAGCTGTGTTTTTGTTCACTGATTATGAATAATCTTTTTTTTTGGGGGGGGGGGGGGGGATGTCAAATTCCAAGTAAAGAAAAGTAAATTAATGTACAAAACTTGAAAAAAAACCCGCATTGACTTAACTGGATTTTTAAAATTGGCATGTAACCCTATACTGTTCAGACTTTTTTTAAAATGTTTTTGAAAGAAGGTTCTTATGCTCACCAAGACAATAAGGTATTTGGTTCCAGTAATACAGTACAGTAATGCAGTATAAAAACAGTAATATTTTGAACAGCACTGGGTAGCAACTGATTATATGAAATCGTATTCCTTGTAATTAAATTACATTACGTTTTAAAATACGCAGAATTAGACTATTGTTAAATTTGTATTGATTACATGGTTGCTTGATATTCACAAAATGGCAGTATTGTTTTAAAATGTTAATTTGTATTCATTTGTATTAATTAATTTATTAATTATGACCTTTTCATCAACTTACGAACCCCCTGCAGTTCCTTCGCAAACTCCAGTTTGGGAAACCCTGACATAATGCATTTCAATTTTTTGATGACAAATTTTAAACATAATCTTCAATAAAACAAGTTTATCTTATTCAAATCTATGTAATAAACAAGTTACGACTAAAAGTAAGGTTGAAGTAATTCAAAAAGTAGTCTAATTATATTATGTGCAATGTCCGGGTGTCGTGTGTAGTAGATATATGCAGTTTGTAGTAGATGCACACTCCTTGTTGCCAGATTGAAATATCCAAAAAATAAAGGTACGCCAAGCTAGTGATTTATCTAAACTTTTTTTTTTTTACATGCAAGTTCTGAAATGTACTTTATTGTGTCTCTAATTCTATTAATATCAGTGTGTTCAAGGCTTTGCTTTGGGTGAGCTTTCCTATTGTGCATTGTCCTTCGAGTTAATGCCAGTGGTTTCCTGTTAAGTGAAGCAGTGCCTGTACTTGCTCAGAACTGTTTGAAGCCGCCCAGCTCACTTTGAATGTGAAAAATACAGCTTGTGGAATTCAGATTAAAGATTTCTTAAGAAACCCACTATGATCTTTTGGGATTGTTCAGGAACAATGTCTTTGTAGGAAGATTAACACCTTTCTGTATTGCAGGACCTCAAACCAGGCAACCTGGCTGTGAACCAAGACTGTGAGCTGAAGGTCTGTGCCACCATTCTCTTACCATAAAAGATTAAAGCGTAAACCCCAGACAGTTGACAGTAACACCTTCCTTTGCTCTGGCTGCAGATATTGGATTTTGGCCTGGCGCGTCATGCAGAAGCAGAGATGACGGGTTATGTCGTGACGCGATGGTACCGGGCCCCTGAGGTCATTCTAAACTGGATGCACTACACGCAGACAGGCAAGATGTTTGTCATTCTTTAAGATGTATATTGCTACAAATTATTAACAAGAGTTATTACTCAGGTGTTTCAGATTAGGAAAAACAATTGTTCATAAAATATGAGGTAAATAATTATAGTATCGTTAGTTATAGTAAAAAAAAGAAAAGAAAATATTACTATAATTTTTTTTTTTAAATGTATAGTCCAGTTAGTTTATTGAAACCTGTCCAATAGCACCTCTATTGGTCTATATGAGCATTTACAGGTGAAACTGGAAAAATTAGAATATCGTGCAAAAGTTCAATTATTTCAGTAATTCAACTTAAAGGGTGAAACTAATATATTATATAGACTCATTACATGCAAAGTGAGATATTTCAAGCCTTTATTTGTTAAAATTTTTGATGATTATGGCTTACAGCTTACCAAATTCAAAATTAGAATATTGTTAAAAGGTTTTCATAAGCTGTAAGCCATAATTATAAAAATTATACTTACTTTGCATGCAATGAGTCTATATAATATATTAGTTTCAGCTTTTAAGTTGAATTACTGAAATAAATTAACTTTTGCACAATATTCAAATTGTCCGAGTTTCACCTGTATAGCATTCTCTCATTAGGATTCATAGGTATACAATAGCGGCCAGAAGTGATCTTCAGCCTAGGCTAATTGACATTTTTACATTTTACATCCTTTATTCCAAGCATGTGTTAGCATATTGCATAGTTTTGCCATTTTGGCCAGGTCTCTCTTGCAAAAGAGGTTTCAAATCTCAATGAGATCATCTGGTTAAATAAAGGTAAAATAAAAAATTGTTGTGCTGGGAGTCAAATTTTATGCAAAATTGTGTGGACAATTTTTGGCAAGGCTATCATGCAAATAAATTATGAACACATGCTAAAACGAGAGGGAAACATCGTGATTAAATTTGTATTCAATATATGCTTTTCCTGTGAGCTTTTTGTTTTTCTAGGAATTTTTTTTCTAAATAAAATAAAACCTCAATTTTTTGCCTTTTTTGCCAAATAATTTTCAGATAAATACCTTAACCAAGTTTAGTGTTTTGCTATTTCCTTATGTTTAAAATATCAAATATTTCCCCATATTTTAATGGTTTAATCAAACTTGTAGGATCATTATAACAAAAAAAAACCTCCATACTTCACTTTTGGCCACTACTGTAGTTCTAACACAGAATTGTTTGGATAGATATGCAATATCAACATATGGACACCTTCCAGTTAAATGCATATAATTTATTTCGAACAAATTTACATATGAAAATCTTTACCAATCTCAAGATTCATAGAATATTTAATTGATTGACTGGCTTTTTTCTTTTAAAAAATTAGATGAATTAAAATGCCATTAAATGCATTTAACATATGGTAATGAATTGTAATTAATAAAAAGTCAAATGTTGCTGCATGTGCTGGCTGTGGGGTTGTTGAACTCAGTCACCTGTGATATTACTACACATATATGTGCTCTTATGTTGGGACTGACAGAACTCGATAAACAAGCTCCTCATAACCGTTAGTTTAGAACTCAGTGTATATCTTTTTTGTTCACATGAATATTAATGGGATAACATTAATATTTACTGTGCTAAAATATGTATAGTTATGTTTGCTTAATAAGGATAACAATTAATGTCTTTAATTGGCAGTTAGTCTGAATGTGCTCTAATGTTTTTATTACTAAGATCAATACTATATTGCTGAGTTCAGGATTGCTGCGTGAATGTATAGTATGTCAAATGGTTTGCATTCTTTTCAGGACTGGTGGTTGTAATGATTATTATAGTTCAATATTTGTGATTGTTTTCCTCCTTTCTAGTGGACATCTGGTCTGTTGGGTGCATCATGGGTGAAATGTTCAATGGAAAAACACTCTTTAAAGGAAAAGACTGTATCCTTCAGCATTCACTTTGCCTAATTTTACTAAATGACCACATTCTCAGGGCTAGATTAAATATATTTTAAAGGAATAGTTAATCCATAAATTAAGTTCTGACATTATTTACTCATGTCCTTCCAAACCTATATGTTGTTACATTTGTTTTGTTTTTTGTTTTATATATATAAAAAAACAATCATTGTGTAGCTCTTCAAATATTCTACTTTATAGAATATTTTAAAAATAACAGCATACAGGTTTGAAATAATTTTCATTTTTGGATGAACTATCCTTTTAACATTCTGTTTCTTAAATTTCACTGACATACAGGCACTGTCATTTAGTTCATTGTGATTGCATTTAGAAATGCTGTGCTCACTTATTGTCTTGCTTGTCAAGAACAGAAACAACTTGAAGTTGGAAATGACATGCTGTGCATTGCCTTTAACTTTCGACATTCAGACATGGATCAGTTGACTCAGATAATGAAAGTTACAGGAACACCAGGTCCAGATTTTGTTGAGAAACTGGAAAGCCCAGAGGTAAGACATTTTCAATGCAACCAAAGATAGTATCTTTAATACGTGGTGTGTCTGGATCTTTATTAAATGTGTGAATGATCTCTGATGCAACTCGGAATGAATTGCTAATGCGATGCGAAATAAGATGGTCTTGAATATTTTGGGGGAAATTTTCAATTTGAATTATATTGTGTGCCAGTTGCTGTAGCTACTGTGCTCAGCTGTCATCCCTGATCTTGATAAATGTCAATATCTCTTCACTGCTGTTAAATAGGCTAAGAACTATATCAGATCCCAGCCCCACTACCAGCGCAAAGATTTCTCTACATTGTTTCCCAGAGCCAGTAAAAAAGGTAAGTAATACCCCAATAAAATTACTCCTTTGTCATGTTGTCACATTTCATGCTTAGCAAGAGACTTTTTTTCAGTGTAAAACTTATGATTTAGTTTGACTGCATAGTTACTACCTGTCAATGTGATGCATCATTATTTCTGACAAAAATGACAAGATGCTGGAGCAATTGCAACAGGGCAATTTAAGCAAGTTTTTACATTTCTACATCAAACTTCAGGTAGAATGCCACCAGAATATATGGCCACAGATATTCTGCACTATTTAACAGCAGCGGAAACTTCTAGATTAGTTATATATCGCAACTTGGAAATTAATAGGCATCCCAAACAAAATATGAAATGTCAGCCAAACATTTTAATGACATTATTCAATGTTACGTTTTCTGTAACAAGCTTTGTTAGCTCTGCACATATGTATAGATTTGGTAACACCTTACAATTAGTTAACATTAGTAAATGCATTGGGTATTATGAACTAATGATGACCATGATGTGTTTTTAAACTTGACTCTAATTTTATACTGGCATATTCTAGTACCTTAAACCAAGCTTAATTAGACCCGACTAGCCCTGACCAAGGATAAAAAATGACAAAATAACTATAGAGTGCAACTGTCGAGTTTCAGAAGTAAAAACTCCATTCGGTTTCTCCATAGGGAAATAGATTTTTATTGATAACTTATTAACCTTTAAAGACAGACTTACTGTGAACTATGAGGTTGTTAATCTACATTACTACATTACCCATTATACAGAAAAATCAGTGAGTCGAAACAATCACTATTTGCTAAAGCCGTTAAAGGATTAGTTCACTTCAGAATTAACATTTTCTGATAATTTACTCACCCCCATGTCATCCAACATGTTTATGTCTTTCTTTCTTCAGTCGAAAAAAAATGTCCACTATATGGATTTTTCTCCATATAGTGGACTTTAATGGGGTGTACAATGGTTTGAAGTTGCAGTTTCAATGCAGCTTCAAAGGCTCTACACGATCCCAGCCGAGGAATAAGGGTCTTATCTAGCGATCTGTCATTTTCTATAAAAAAGATAAGCATTTATATACTTTTTAACCACAAATGCTCGTCTTGCACTAGCTCTGCGATGCGCATTACGTAATCACATTGAAAGGTCACCCGTGACGTGGGCGGAAGTACCGACCTAGTGTTTACAACACGTCATTTACAAATATATATATATAAATAAAAGGTAAAACAACTATGTCGGACGATTTTGAAGTTGGAGGAGTAAGTAAGATAGTTTTTCACCCTACCTTTTTGAACCGGACCGCTCGTGACCTTTCAACGTGATTACATAATGTGTGGTGCATCGCAGAGCTAGTGCAAGACGAACACTTGTGGTCAAAAAGTATTCTTATATATACAGTATATATATATATTTTTTTTTAATGACTGATCGTTTCGCTATATAAGACCCTTATTCCTAGGCTGGGATTGTGCAGAGCCCTTTGAAAATGCCCTGAAACTGCAATTTGGACCTTCAAGCCGTTGTACCCCATTAAAGTCCACTATATGGAGAAAACCTGCAATGTTTTTTTTTTTTTTCGACTGAAGACAGACAGACATGAATATCTTGGATGAGGTGGGGGTGAGTAAATTATCAGAACATTTTAATTCTGAAGCGAACTAATCCTCTACGTACTGAGTTTTGTACCTTTTGTATTTTTGTCAGATTTTCAAAACCTTTATGCTTCAATTTCATATCAAAGCTTGTAATGTTATAATTCACCTCATAGCTGGTTGGCTTGGTTCATGGCTTATAACGCTTTAACAAAGACTTTTTTTAAATCCCTATAGAAGAAATGAATAGACAAAATACTTCCGGAACACCAAACGCCATTGAAAAAGTGGACGGGCACTAATGCACTCTATTGTCAAACAATAGCTCAGCTTGCCCTGTACTAATACAATAATGCTCACATAATAATACATGTATCAGCTCTTGCTATTCTAATGCTGTCACTTTGTTTCTGACACATTGTGTCCCACATTGCCACTGTAACTAACCCCAGCGGTAGAGATGCTTGAGAAGATGCTGGTGCTAGATGCTGACGCTCGTCTCACTGCTGATGGTGCATTGGCTCACAGTTATTTTGATGGCCTGAGGGACCCAGAGGACTGGCCAGAGCCCACGTCGTACGATGACAGCTACGACAATGCCACAATGCCCTTAGAAGAGTGGAAATGTGAGCAACAGATATTACACAGATAGTTATGGCCGCTGTACTTTATAGTGACACAAATTGTGTATGCAAATGTAACGTGACTATTTTTTTCACAGGTTTATCATTTAAAGAAGTGAGGAGCTTTGTTCCTTTCCCAAGAAGAGATTCAAAGAGAAGAAACACACTCACAATGTCCCAGTGTTAATGGGTCTGACATTGTCTGACAAGTCTCCGCCTTGAAACTATTTTGAATGTTTATTCACTCCATAAAAAGTATATGAATAGCAGTATGCTAGTATACTATGCTCTATAATAAGGACAGCCATATACAATTTCATGTATTTGAGTGTTATGGGGCTTATTATTAAAGTATTTCACAATCTGTATACCATTTAAATTTTGGGGTTAGTAAGATTTTTTTAAAAGAAATTAATACTTTTATTTATCAATGATGCTAAATAACATTGATAATAATAATAAGAAATTATTCTTGAGCAGCAAATCAGCATATTAGAATGATTTCTGAAGGATCATGTGACACTGAAAACGGAAGTAATGATGGTGAAAATTCAGCTTTGCATCACAGGAATAAATTACATTTTAAAATATATTAAATTTCACAATATTACAGTTTTTTTTGGTTAAATATGCTGCCTTGGTGAGCTTGAGACTTTAAAAAAAGTAAAAAAAATCTTACCAACTCTAAACTTTTGAATGATAGTGTATATCAAAAATAAAGAAAATCTTATATATATAGGCTACATATAGATGCCGTGTCAAACCACTGTTACTGACTCCAGTTAAACACTTAAAGAAAGCTTTAGTATTGTGAAATGTTTACCTACTTAAAGGGGTCATGACATGGTTTTTTTTATTTCATTATTATGTTCCCTTAGGTGCAAATATAGTATTACTATAGTTTTTTTTACAAAAAACTTTTAAAATGTAGTGATTTATGACCTTTTCCCACCCTGTTTCTCATCCTCTGATTCAAACAGTCTGTTTTGGGGGTGTTTCCCCTTTAAGAGTTCAGTGTTAACGCCCACTGTTATGATTGGCTAACGTCAGTGCCTATGCATCAATTATTAACGCCCCCAGCCAGAACATTTGCGGATTCGGCGCAACTGTTTAGTAGCGGGTGATGCATGCCAAGCGATGGCTCTTGCAATGATAAAACCTTATTATGTTTGAGCCGGAATCAGAGGAAAATGAACGATCACCACAACAACGAAGACTGGATCAGCCCGTGTCCACATGGAAAGTGAAACTATTTTGAATTAATAAAAAAAAATTTACCCGAGACACTTGAAAACGGATTAGCTAACAGTTTAACATTATTTAACTAATTCCAATGAAATGATAGGGTGTACCACGGACAAAAATGCATGCACAGGCCATATTTGAAGATGGAGCATTGATAAAGGCAACGTTTTTTATTTTCTATCACATGTAGGCCTACTAGAAAGGCGACATATTTTCAAGATTCTCTTATACAAATGTGTTTATATTAGCCATGGTAAAAAGTAAGTTTGCGTCGTCGTTGTTGAGCCCAGAATATTCGGCACGGACTTATCTTTGAGCAACAGTTTTCTGGCAAAGCCAAGCATCATATTGGGATTTTTTCCCTCAAAACAGTCATCCTTCAAATGTACAGAACAAACGCTTAAACTAACACTGCCGTGACTGGGACGTCCGCAAAAAATAAAGTGCATCCATTTTTTCCCTGACGACTGGATCTTTCAGCGTATTTAAAAAGTAGTTTAAAGTTTTAAATACATTACTTACAGTTTGCGTCGTCGATGTTGAGCCCAGAATAGTCGGCACGGACTTATCTTTGAGCAACAGTTTTCTGGCAAAGCTCAAAACCGTCATCCTTCAAATGTATAGAACACACGCTTAAACTAACACTGCCGTGACTGAGACGTCCGCAAAAAATAAAGTGCATCCATTTTTCCCTGACGACTGGATCTTTCGCAGCGTATTCACAGATGTTGTTTGTCCACAGCCAGGAACAGCACATCTGCGTGGCATCGTAATTTCCCTGTACACAGACCCACTCGCTGTCCGTCGACTGAACACTTGTGAGGCGCGCGGGCGCGACAATGATACGAAATGAGCGTAGTTGCCTTGCGCTTAAAGCGTAACTGTCTTCTGCTGGAGGCGGTCATTATGCAAACGCTGGTACGTCACTTCGTACCGTGACGTCACTTCTTACCATGGATCCAGAACGAGCTGTATTTAGAGCTTGATTAAATAAATGATTCGTTTATAATGGGGAGGACGTCTTAAGCTATGAAACTTGCAGGACGTTTTAATGGTACAAAGACCTCTTATATACCAAAAGATCAAGGCAAATTTGGTTTCTCATGTCATGACCCCTTTAAAGTCAACATGAAATGGCAATTACAACCCATTTCCTTTGATAATCTGGTATATTTCTGAGTGAAACGGGATATGCTACTAGTAAATTGTTTTCTGGCATTGCCTGTTTTTCAGGCGAGATTAGTATCCAGTGGGAATTAAGAGTAGTGAAATAGTGGGTGTTAAATTTACATTCCATAATTAAGACAGATGGTTAAAGGGGAGATATTTAGAAATAAGAGCGCTGTTAAGTACAGTTATTGCATTTTATTGAAAGATTTTAGAGACATTTGTATTTGGATTAACATTTACAGACAAATTATTCACATTAAGACCAAGAATGTGTATTAAGACAATACATAGGGTCAGTTCTAATCTCATGTTGACTTTATGGCTTGTTTTTGCTACTTCAAAGAAGCCCTTGAAAGGTGTGACAGGATGTTTAGCTTGTGGAAGTGATTGATTGGCCATGACAAATGGCACCATCAAGGTATTGAGTAGCACATTGGTGTTAGAGATAGAGATTTTGTTATAAATGGGATCTGACATGAATACTTGTCGACTTATTTTTCTCTTTTGTTTAGTGTCGTAATTGTTTGTTGCATGTGATAAATGCATGCATTAATCAACCGTACTTTAAATATACCCATGTCTTGACTGAGTAGCCTCCTGTAAATGTGTTTTTCTCCCTCTCTCGCTCTCATGCAAACTGTGTTTGTACTCGCCTGGGTCCTTGGTTATATTTGTTGACATATACTCTTGTTTCGTCAATCTAGTAATATATAGCTCCTCTTTGCTCACTGCCCTAATATCTGCATCTCCAACCAATCGAGCTGTATGCTTTACGGATGACAGGTCGTGATGAACTCTGACCATAGCATGAACTGTGTGGGAAGCACACACTTGCACCTTAGCACACTCAAGTGTCACAAACTTCCAGCCCTTATTGTGAGTTTAATAAACACTAAATGTTATGCTTTAATAAATTAGTCGTATAGCTGACATAGTAGATGGCCTGCTTTTCCGAAGGGGCGTGTTCTTACTATCTCGACTAAAAGCTCCGCTCCGTTCTGCCTGTGTATCTGGCGAGCTACTAACTATCTACCCAGGCAGCTAGCGACGGTTGTAGTAGTCGAAGCTGAAAATAGCCAGCTAGCTTTGCTGCTCCCGTCTAATCCAACTCAAGAGTAGATCAGAAGTTAAAATGCTGGAAATTAATCCAAATTCATGAGTGCGCAGAAGACATTTGCAGGAAGAAATTATGGAAGACTGAAAGACGAGGGACATTTTATCGGTGCATTTTTACCGGCTTTTCGGCCAAGCCCCCAGCTTAAACAGCCTTCGCAAAAAGCTTCTGCTTCTCTGCGGAAGTTGTGGTCGAAAAATACGGTAATTTATATTTTTTTATGGTGTTTTGTGTGTGTTTCCAATTCAACTTGTGAAGTCAATGTCAACGGTCGCTTAGCTGAGCCGGCTGGATGGTTGCCGCACGCGGGGTTACTGTGCTCATTACCCGGGCTAGAGAGGCTAACTAGCCCGCCAGCTTTAGCCGCCTCGGCGTTTCTGTCGTCTTGGAGTTAACAATCATAAAGCATATTCGTATATACGCTGTCTCAGAGGAACAGTTTTATGATTTGAAGTGGTAACAATGTTGTCATAGTTTATTTTTGTGTTAGGGGTTCTCGTGAAACTTAGCTGAATCTGAAGTTCTGTTTGGACTGTAAATATGGCTGACGTTTCGTTCTAGAATCGAGGACGCTCAACCTAACAATTAGCTTGTGTTATACTTTTTCTCGCCGCTGATTGGCTAGATGGAGAGGATGGACGGCTGTGATTGGTTGTCTAAGTATGTGGGGTTGATAAACTTCTGCAGCCTCTGGTGGTCGTCTCACTTCAGTGACAAATTCCCCCAAAACTCCACATTAAGTTTTGTAATATCCCTCTTAAAGTGTTTGAGGCAGCTGTTATACGGATGTAAAACGGCGATGTGACCCTGTATTACAAATTTAAAGAGGTTTTTAGCGTTTACAGAAAGAGTGCGAACTGCTAGAGGCCTTGAGATCAAAAGTCCCGCCCATTGGACAGCAAAAATAAAAACACACTAAATTGGCGACCAGCCTGAACTCAATCCTTCCAATGAGTTTGTGTAATCTAATGTCGTATGCTGAATTTAACTAGCAATGGATACATTTGCATACCAATATATTGATTTCAGTTTGAAATATATTGATTTCATTTTGAAATGTATGGATTTATAAGTTTGAATAGCACATGATAGTTGACACAACTTTGTATACAAAGTTCTGTACATGTATGTTGTATACATTACTGTTTTAAAGAATTTCAATATTTTTTTCTCTCCGCTGAATACTTGGTCACAATGAGTTTTTCGTTTAATTCTTATGTAGTATTGTTAATTCTACTTTGTAGACATTTTTCTATATTCTTTTTGATTTTATGCATGTTAACAATACAAATGTTCTTTCACAAAATATAAGGAGCAATTTTTTATTATTATTTTTTACAAAGTGACTGGACAATTATGCAAAAAAAAGATAAGTGTGGCGGAGTATAATAATGATATATATTGAGTATTATACTTATTAATAATTTTATCACAGTGCATAATAGCCTATTTTTTTATTTATACAAAACACTGCAGTGTAGTTTAATTGGCTTCTTTGCTCTTTTGAATAGTTTGTAACTTGTAATTTTTTTATCATATTGTTTATTCTCGTATGTCATTTTTTTAAATAATTCTTATTAACATAATGCAAAAATGCATATTAGAATAATACAATTAAATTTCTCTCACAATATATAATCAAACAAATGTGTATAAAACGTGTTTGTACAGAATTTTTATGTTTTTAAATTGTGAAATTAATTAAATAAGATGTAAAAATAAAAATATTTTGTGATAAAACCACAAAAAGGGTCTGCTCATCTATCAATATTATATTTAAGAATTACAGTTTTGTTTAAAGTCATGTAAAAAATGAAAAATCATTTGCTTGTTATGATGCGGGTTGTGACCACTTCCAGGAAATGAGAGCATGCAGTATTTACAGACACACGACTCAGTCGCCCAAAGGTGATGTGAATTTGTTTTCATGTTGATTCTTTGGCATGGCACGGCAAGACATGGAGTTAAAATTGCACATTGGTATTATCATGCTTTGTAAATAAGAAACTTATGTTTGTTGTTTTTCTTTTTATATACAGGTCAAGGTACAAGGGGCTGCGTGGTGTGAGTGCCCATGAGAAAACCACGACGGAGGGGAGGCCTGTCCGGGGGCCAGAGTGATGCCGCGGACACGGGTACATCAGGCATGGGGGCATCACAGCCACGCTCACCCTCTCCCAACCGGCTGAAAGTTTCACCCACCAGAGAAACCCTAACGTACGCCCAGGCACAGAAAATTGTGGAAGTGGACCTGGATGGAAGACTGCATCGGATCAGCATCTTTGACCCCTTGATTGTGATCACTGAAGATGAGATGACTGCTCAGGACATTGCGGAGTGTAACAGCAACAAAGAAAACAGTGAGCAGACATCAGTGACCGCCATTGTCAGCTCGCCACGCCGATCGGCAGCCCATAGGGGTAAAAAGAAGGATGTGAAGCAGTTATCGTCGCCTTCATCACAAAACCACTGCTCCAACTCTCACGGACAATCTCAGACACAGTCAAATGTGAACAGCCACCATAGTGCTTTACCCAAGCCTACTTTCAGAGAACAGGAGTCTTATGAACCGGTGGAGGCGCCTCCTCGCCCTTCGGCATATTACCGCTACATTGAGAAGTCCGGTGAGGAGCTGGACACGGATGCGGAGTATGACATGGACGAGGAAGACGTGGCCTGGCTGGAGCTGGTGAATGATAGACGGGCATCAGAAGGCCAGCCACAGGTATCACCCGACACTTTCGAACTCTTGATAGACCGTCTGGAAAAAGAGTCGTTCTTGGAGTCACGGAGCCAAGCGCCCTCGCAGAGCGTCATTGACGAAGACGCCTTCTGTTGCGTCTGTCTCGACGACGAGTGTCTCAACAGTAATGTCATCCTGTTCTGTGACATCTGCAACCTGGCTGTGCACCAGGAGTGTTACGGAGTTCCCTACATCCCAGAGGGCCAGTGGCTCTGCCGCTGTTGCTTGCAGTCGCCCTCTCGGCCCGTGGACTGCGTGCTTTGCCCAAACCGGGGCGGAGCATTTAAACAGACCAGTGACGGACGGTGGGCACATGTGGTCTGCGCAATTTGGATCCCAGAGGTGTGTTTTGCCAACACTGTCTTCCTTGAGCCCATTGAGGGCGTGGACAACATTCCACCGGCTAGGTGGAAGCTAACGTGCTACTTGTGCAAGCAGAAAGGTTGTGGAGCATCCATCCAGTGCCACAAGGCCAACTGCTACACGGCCTTCCATGTGACCTGTGCGCAGAGGGCGGGACTCTTTATGAAAATAGAGCCAATCCGAGAGACTACTGTGAATGGGACTACGTTTTCTGTGAAAAAGACTGCGTTTTGTGAGGCGCACTCACCGGCCGCGAAGGACGGGTCGGATGATGAAGAAACTGGGGGGAGGGTTTTGGGGTGTAGGGCTAATAGGGGTCGCAGTGCTTACACGCAGACGCCGCAGCTGAAGAAGCAGCGACGAAGCAATAAACTGGATTCTAAACAGCAGCAGAAGAAAGGAAAGAAGGAAGAAGTGTCCAAAAAAGTCGCAACACCACTGGTCACTGTCCCAGAAATACCGACTCACAGGTGTGTGAGTGTGTGTGTGTTTATATATAATAAAAAAAAATGTAGCAGACATACAATACAATACATGCATAAATATATTTTTGATTTAGCTGGCATAAAAAATACAATTATATGCATATTTAAAAAAGCAAAGAAAAAAAAGCTTTACCGTACATATTTAATACTTATGTAATTATTTTGTTGGTGTTTTTTACAGATTGAACAAAATTTCTAAAGATGTGATCATACAGAGGAAGAATCAGTTCATGCAGAGACTTCACAATTATTGGTTACTTAAGCGTCAGTCCCGCAACGGAGTGCCTCTCATTCGTCGTTTACATTCGCATCTGCAGGGCCAGAGGACTGCAGAACAGGTCCGTGTTTACACACATTTAAATGTTGTGCATTTTTATTCTGATAAAAATCTTAAAATGCAATAGTTTCTTTATTTATTTATATTAAAGCTCCATTATTACTTATATTAACTCTATACTGTCTATATTATTAATACCTTTGATTAATTGTGCAGCCCTAGTTGTAGTCACACCTCTTAAACACAACTTCAATATTTTGTGTTTTTGCTTATCTTTGGATCTTATAAACTGCGTATAGGCGGAGCCAGATGAAAAGCTGAATGCTGTGAGAGAAGAGCTGAAATACTGGCAGAAGCTTCGTCATGATTTGGAGAGAGCGCGACTTCTGATTGAGCTCATCCGCAAGAGAGAGAAACTAAAGAGAGAGCAGGTAACATACTGACATTTTCTGTATGATTATTAGATCATATTCTTGCATTCTTGCATTACAAAGTCTGTGAAATTATCCTGAAAAAATCATGACAACCAGATATGTACGCGGTTAATAATAATAACAAATAACTCAGTTCATTTGAACTCACTTAATTTTAACCTGAGTCATGTTTTTTATGGCCTGTGTGTAGTTATTTCTGCACTCATAATTACATTTTCCAGAACTCAAAATGCATGCCTTAGCAGCGCTGAGTCTATTTTTGCCCCATGAGGCAAGCTGAATTGATTGAAAACACACCATTCAACTCTCAGTGAATGATCATTTGCAAAATAGGCTTTTATGAAGCAACATAAAATGCTGAAGTCAACTATTGAATGAGAGAAGACGTGTTTAGCTTTGTGAAAGTGGCACAAACACTTTCTTTTCAGTAAATCTTACAGAATCCAGACGATTAAGCAGTTAATGGGTTAGTTCACCCAAAAATGAAATTCATCCCAAAATTTACTCACCCTCAAGTCATTCTAGGTGTATACTACTGGATCTAGAGTCACGTATGCCGTTACCGGAAACCAGTGATTATAGTTTATAAAGTTATAAATATGGATATTTTTCTTACAAAAACGCATCCCTTCGCTTCAGAAGGCATTTATTATCCCTTTAGAACTGGATGGATGGATGGATGGATGCACTTTTTTGGGCTTCAAAATCTAAGTTACTATTCACTCCCATTATAAAGGGAGTGAATTTTTTCCTGGAAGAGCCAGGATATATTTTTATATAACTCCAATAGTGTTTGTCTGAAAGAAGAAAGGCATGTACACCTAGGATAGCTTGAGGGTGAGTAAATTATGGGATACTTTTCATTTTTTGTGAACTATCCCTTTAATATCGACAATTTGTTTAATGTAAATTACCATTTGGGTGTAAATATGACGCCCATCTTCATGAAAATTCTAATTCATGAGGTTCAATCTTGTACTAGTTTTCTATTGGTTTTGGAAAATGATTCTCAGTTGCTCACTCCCAATAACCATTTCATAATTTATGGCTGTTATAAAAGAGAATACTCAATGTGGCAACGCTGAATGTTTTGTGAAAACCATCACCATTACGCTGCAGTGTAAAACGTCCCTAAGACTCAAGCTGTTACTTGATATGGCAAATATTGTAAGCTAGACTGGACTTAGTCATTTCATTAGCTTTGCCTTGGCTGCTTTTTCAGCCCAGCAAAACCACATGTGACATCTTGTACAATAGATGAAAGACATTTTTGAAGTGAATACATTTCAACCACATCCTTTGCATTAATTGTTGGTTTGGAAAAGGAAATAATCTATAAGCATTATTACAACTGAACACACATTGACAACTCCATGATTTGCTACTATAATATTATTATAATTTAGGGAAAGGGGGTGTACGCTTTGGAAAGAACATTTGATTGGACAGACATCTCTCAGACATGAAGTAATCTGACCTGTTACTGATTGTCTCTCTGACATGTTTCTATGTCACCTTGACCACATAAAAATTAGCCAGGTGTCTCACTAAAGGCATGTGTTGCTTCTGTAGGTGAAGATTCACCAGGCTGTGACTGAGCATCAGTTAACTCCGGTCCTGGTACTGTTGCGGTCCACTTTAGACCAGCTTCAGGAGAAAGATAATGCAAACATATTTGCACAGCCTGTCAACTTGAAAGAGGTCTGTCTATATTTATGTACATTTATACACATTACCATTGATGTTTGGGGGTTTTAATGAGTGCTCACAGTTTACAGTAAAAACTGTAATATTGTCAAATATTATTACAATTAAAAAAGTGTTTTCTGTTTTAGTATATTTTAAATGTGATGCAAAGTTAAATTTTCAGCATCATGTCACATGATCCTTCAGAAATCATTCTAATATGCTGATTTGTTGCTCAATAAACATTTCTTAGTGTTATCAATGTTGAAAACCATTGTGGTGCTAAATTTTATTTGTGGAATCACAATAATTTCAGATATAATAAAAAATCAGGATTCTTTGAATAATAGAAAGTATAAAAGAATAGCATTTATTTGAGTGGAAATGTTTTATTTCATAAATGTTGGAATTAAATTGATCTAGTATAACCGCTTCAAACTGATGGATCCATTCACTTTTTTTAAATGACATTGACAATTTACTCTTATATTAGAATCCTAATATCTTAATTTTCTTGTCTCATACCTATTTATGTTAACGGAAGC
The DNA here is from genome assembly GCF_949152265.1 of Phoxinus phoxinus. NCBI lineage: Eukaryota > Metazoa > Chordata > Actinopteri > Cypriniformes > Leuciscidae > Phoxinus > Phoxinus phoxinus. Next base: position 29,195,684 of record NC_136890.1, on the reverse strand, counting down.
TTCAAGCTTTAAACAGAAACTGTGCTCTTGGCTTCTCAGGTCCCAGATTACCTGGAGTTTATCACGCACCCCATGGATTTCTCCTCAATAAAATCCAAATTGGAAGCTCACAAATATCGGTCTGTCACTGACCTGGAGGCTGATTTCAACCTCATGATCTCCAACTGCCTGCTTTACAATGCTAAAGACACTGTGTTTTACCAAGCTGCAATACGTCTGAGGGACCTAGGGGGCGCTATCCTGAGGCACGCTCAGAGACAAGCCCAGAGCACAGGCTTCGACCTGGACTCAGGCATGCACCTGGCGGAATCGCCACACAAAAATGACTACTACCGCTGCACTTTGGAAGATGGTGAGTAGTTCACAAGAAATCATATAAATAGTTACGGCAGTGGTAAAGTGGTAAACTCCTTAGCAGCTGCATATCAATGACATGGCACTTTTTCTTTTAGTTTTGTCAAAAAACATTTTCTGTAAAAAAAAAATTCTTAGTGACATTATTTAGCTTCAACCTTTAAAGCAAATGGCATGAAGTTTACCATTTGTTACTAATGGTTTTGTTTTGTTTGTGTGTGTGTGTGTGTGTAGTCGACACGCTGCTAGACCCTGATAATCGATTGCACATGACGACGGAAAATCAGTTGAGGGAGCTGCTAGATAAATTAGACGTGGTGACGTCCATGCGCTCGAGCGGCGCACGCACACGCCGTGTCCGCCTGCTACGGCGAGAAATCAACAACGTCCGCTATAGGCGGAACTCGCACATGCTCAATGGAGACCTCAAAGAGGAAGACGAGGAGGAGGATGAAGACAAAGAGATGGATGGTGAACATAACCTGTCTTCATCGTCGTCAGATAAAGGTGAAACTGAGACTGAATTGAGAAATGGTATTCAGAATTCGGTTTCTTTCCAGTTATGATTACAGAATTCTGGTTCTGTTTTTTCCCCCCATGACATTCAGTTCATAAAGAAACATAAAGTTCACCCTATTTTCTAAATTGATCTTGTTGTAAATAATTCATCCATGCACATTTAATTGAAACAAAATTGACCTGTAATTGACCTAAAATTGATTGTAATTTTTAATAGAAATGTCATAACTGGATATGCCGGTGAATTGACAGACTACTCTTTGTTGAAGTTTGTTCAATCATTGTGTCTGCTTATACCCCGCCCCTTTCTTTCAATCGACTGAAAATAATAATGATTATTACTACAAAATATATTAAGCAAAATAAGTAATATTACTATTGTAGGAGTATTTAGGAAAAAAATTAGTCCAGCTGTAAAATTGCAATACTAATACTTAAGTCTTAATTTCTTAATTTTCAAACATTTAACCATTGATCTTTTCCCCCCCCCACAATGCCAGTCTAATTCCAGATTTTCTTGACGTCTGGCTGTCCCTCTTTTTATCTAGATGACTGTAAATCAACCCCACCACCCATGCTGGAGCCCACTGGCCTGGCTTTGTCCCCTCCACCAGGAGACACCCCCCGAGAACCACCGACTCTCCGACCCATGACATCTGACCCCAGGACCTTCCCATGCCCACCCAAGCGCCTCAAACTCAACAGCGAGAGCCAAGAGGCCGATTCAGATGCTCCACCTGTGAACAGCTGTACCAAACCCGAGGTCTGCCCGCCTGAGCACAAACTGATCAATGGCCTGTCCTCCACCGAGTCACTGGCCCGGCCCGCTACGGGCGGGGTCGGGCGGCGGACGTCCGTCCTCTTCAAAAAAGCAAAGAATGGAGCAAAGCTCCAGCGTGAGAGAGACAATCAGATGCAGAATGGAAACAGGGAGGAGGTCGCCAGCACTGACCTAGACCCTGCACGCACACCAAAATGCACCACCACCATCAAGACTGAAACTTCAGCCCAGCCAAAACCTCCAACCGCTCCGCCCATATCAACCCTGGCCAAACAGAGAGCAAGAAGTCGTAGCTGTAGTCCAGAGCGTGAGAGAACGCCCCCTCGACTCACTCTAGAGCCTGGTAAAGAAAACAACTGTTTACATGCTGCATTACAACTGATCTTATGACGTTTACTTGCATGGCTGTATGATTTGAGGGGAAATATTATTGGTATTTTTCTGAGAAAAAATGCTTTTGTGATTTCCGTGAAGTTGCTTGTGTGTTCAGTGTATACAATATTAATATTGTATGAGTAGTACACTGTATGAACACAAAACTCAATCTCATTTTCTTTTTCAAATGTTTAACCATCAAGCTTTCAAATATGCAGCTTTATTTACTTGTGCCAGTTACAGTGGGGGATAGAAGTAATTTTACATGGTTATTTTAGTGGCTGTTTTTTATCTTATTGTCTTTTGTTTTTTTTCCTTGAAGTCCACTTAGTCAAGGTTTCTTGCACCTTTATGACTGTTATATGTAAATGACCTTACACAATATGTAAATGTGCTCATGCTTGCAACATCATAACCATGACAAACTCATTTTGTATCTCAGTTTAGGCCTGGAGGGAGATGTGTGGGATTATTTTTATTATTATTATTTTTGAAAGCATGGAAAATCCTGTTTTTCATGACAACTGAAATTGTGGCATGGGTAGTAATTTATTTTTATTATTTTAATCTTTCCTAAAACCCTTTTCTCGATATTTTTTTTTAGCTCTCACAAATGGATTCAGAAAGCACAAAGATGGCGGCTCTGACTCAGAATGCAGCTCCTCTCCGACTATCAGAGAACTGTAAGAGGAACAAAAAGGACTAAAATCATATAGCTCAGTTAACTCCAGTTATCTCACATTTTGTTTCTGTTGGTTTTAGTGTCTCACCCCCTAAAAAGAGCAGAGGGAAACCTGCTTTGTCCAAAGTACCATTCTTAGAAACTGTTAACGGAGACTCTGACTACACTGGGACTGGTAAGAAATGAATCCCAATGAAATGTCAATATATTTGTTTTTGAGTGCACAAGTGGATATTTCATTCCATGTTCTATGTAGATGTGCTGTCGAACGGGGACGCGCCTGAACCTGAACCTCTGGATTTGGTGTGGGCCAAAAGCAGAGGATATCCATCCTATCCTGCTCTGGTGAGAGAGGGCGCTCTACACTCACATTACATTCATACTGCATGTTGGTCCGTTATTTGGAGTCATCCATATCCGTCAATATCTTTTAAAGGGGACCTATTATGCAAAATTCATTTTTATATATTTTTTTAACATAATTATGTGTCTGCAGTGTGTGTACACAGCCACATTATTGTGGTAAAAATCCATTCACTCCGATTGTTATTTTCCCCATAAATCTGAAAAAGTGTCTTAAAATGAGCCAGTCAGGAATGTACTCCAATGTGTGACGATTGGCGACGGAGTCTGCCCTATTAGCTTAGCTCCTCCCCTGAGTGAGCTGTACACAGTCTGCCATGTTTATCTCCTCGCCAGAGCATTTAACAGCAGCATTCAAGTAAGAAATGTGTTCTTATTAAAGCTACTAAAGTTATTCAATCAAGAGCAGTGAGCGACTTTGTTTTTCTTTTGTTGTTTGATTCATATTCACAGCATATATACAGCAGTAGGTACTGTATATTAGGCTGCTGTCACTTTAATACACAGATTTGCTGCTTTATGCTTTTATGCACAGACTGATACATGCTATTTCTTTCCCTGGGGTTTACGTTCATAGACATGGCTGACTGTTTATGTGAACTTTGTGTGTTTTTGACATAACCTCGTGTATGTGACAGTTTAAGCGCAGTAATAAGTGAGAGAGAACTTAGTTTACACTTCTGCCAGCTTTCTGTGTGCTTGCTTTGGATGTTCGCTCAGAAAACCATATCAGAATTTTAAACTGTTATGGCTTTAAAACGCATGCGAATAATAACCTTTCATGATGACAAAGAACTGCAATGTAACGTAAGCGTGACCGCAATAGAGATGATTGCCAAAAATTAACCAAACTTCTGTTTCGTTTTGATTGAGTTTCCTATTTGGCAATAGTGTCCGCCCCCTTTTTCAACGGCGCTGGTTCCTGTAGTATTTTTTCCATTCATTTTTTCCTATAGGGATTTAAAGTCTTTGTTAAAGCGTTATAAGCCATGAACCAAGACACTCAGCTACAAGGTGAATCACAACACTACAAACTTTGGTTTGAAGCAAAAAGTATTTGAAAAGTACAAGACTGTGTCCTTAACGGCTTTAGTGAGGGAAATAACTACTATTCCATGTAGCATTGCAAACAGCATAATCAAATTAAAAACGATGGAGAAACATGAAACTACTTTTTTACAAATGTTGATCATATATAAAAACTTAAATATTTGTATATATGCATATTTAGCAATACATATTTGTGTATATATATGCATATTTATCAATAAACGTAAGTATTTTGAGAAATATATTTGCAGTGCTTTGTGGGAGTGGACAGGGCTATACAGCATCATGTACAGCATCATGGGTAATTTAGTTTTTCACCAGGAATGCTGCTGTTAAACATGATTGTTTAAAAAAATAAGCTGAAATAATGCAGGCTGGCGTCTTCAACAGAAGCAAATACCATTGATTAACAACCTCCTAGCTCACAGTAGGTCTGTCTTTAAAGGTCTATATGTTTTTATTCAAAATCAATTTCCCTATGGACAAAATGAATAGAGTTTTTACTTCCTGAACCCACTGTTGCACTCTATTCTGGATAGGGGAGCGGGGAGCAGCAGCTCTTTTGCATTTAAAGATACATGCACGAAAACATGTTTTTGCTTCCACTCAAAAAAATGAGTATTTTGAGCAGAAACTTCAGACACATTCTGGGGACACCAGACACTTTTATTACATCTTGTGAAAAGGGGCATAATAGGTCCACTTTAAAAAATGAGAGCATGTTATTAAAGTCAATTTTTGGCTTGGGAGAATTTTACCATAATGTTGAGATGAGCCTGACATCAAAAATGACCCTGTTTACGTCATTAATACACATTCTCAGTTTCATTATAAATTATTTATAAAAAAGTATTTTATAAATGATTCCTGAACATGTTTGCCAGCCGAATTGTTTGACCTAAAACTTTTTATATTTTATATTTCAGTAATTTAATAATGCTATCATTTAACAACACATTTACATGTTCACGGTTCTCTGTTCAGTGATCACATGACAATGCTGGTAAACAAATAAAAAAAACAAGTGTTTTATTTTGATTGCTATTATTTATTATATTTTGATGTTTTTATTTTATTAAAATTATTTTTATTTTACATTTATTATTTAACTAATTAGCTTTTTAACAAACAACTCGCAAACCTCTTGCAGTTGTTTAAACTGCAAACTGTTGTTTGAAAAAGTGCCTTTTTTTTTTTCTTTCTTTTTTTTGAAAAATGTGAACTGTTTAACGCAGTGCTATAGCAAACCACTGACATTTAAAGATTAAATGAGTGGTTGAAATTGCTCTTTTTTCGTAGATCATAGATCCGGACATGCCTCAGGAGGGTCTGCTGCATAACGGCGTGCCCATCCCTGTGCCTCCGCTCGACGTACTGCGCCTGGGGGACCAGAGACAGGAGGACGCTGGCGAGAAACTCTTCCTGGTTCTCTTCTTCGACAACAAACGCACCTGGTGAGCACAGCACTGGAGATTTACTTTGTTTTCCTTTAGCTTTATCCACCAGACTTTGCTTTTCCAAATATCCATTGTAAGTATCCACTGGATTAGAGGATTTTAGAAAGAACTGTCAGGGAGTTATCTTTTCTTATGTATGTATCTGCAGGCAGTGGCTGCCACGAGATAAGGTGATCCCTCTTGGAGTTGACGACACGGCTGATAAACTGCGTATGATGGAGGGAAAGAAGACCAGTATCCGGAAGTCTGTGCAGGTGGCCTACGACCGAGCTATGATGCACCTGAGCCGAGTTCGAGGAGATCATGGTTTTGTCGGCTCCAACTTCATGTAGAACTGAAACGCCAACCACATCTGTCCTCACGTACCACTCGCATGGGCTTTCTAAAGGCAGGTTCAGAGCCATTTGGCTGGTGCAACAGGTACTAGACTCCTGATCAGTCAGTTTAGTTTATCCATGCGTTCCGGACACAACCCTCTGCAATGGTTTCGTAGTGGAGTCATTTCAGATTCAGTCCAGTTGTTTTTATTTCTCCAGGTTTAGGATGTTTCCTAAGACGGGGGTCACGAAAGGGCGGCGGTTTCTATTGATGATTGGTGTTTTTATGAGGTGTCACTTTATGGTGATGATGAGTCTAAACCACCCAGACCCATAGTTTTAGCATTTGGGTACATTCAGAGCAATTCATTTCTGAATAATTTAATATTTTAAATGATTCAATCAATGAACTTAAAGAATATAAACATTTGAATGAATCACTGCCATTTTTCTTAAGATTGCTTTTTACTTTTTAAAGTTTTACAAACCACTTCTTGTATATTGTAAAGACACTTGTGTATATAAGTATGTTTTTTATCATATAGTATCTAATTTAATGTTTGTTTTTTTTCTTCTCTTGTTTATTGTGAAATAAATTGCCTGGAGGAATGAAGAAATGAAGGTTGTGTATATACGTGTAAAAAGATTTTCAGATGAACCGACTTTCTACATAGTGTATCCTGCTTGTCTTTGATATCGGATAGTGTGAGTGTGTTCATATATATGTACATTACCGGCATACAATCATGTATGTATGTGTATATGTACCAACTCACAGTTGTCTATGGTTAAATATATATTCTCATTTTTTGATACAAAAAAGTAATTTATTTATGGACCGTAAAGAGATAAAGGAATTAAATTATATTGGTTCAAGATGGAAATCAGATCTCTTATTTAAGATAATAAAATATTGCATAGGCTTTTAAGATCTTACTTCACATGTGCTTTAAGATTCTGGTTTAGTTCTTTTTAAGATTTCAAGGTGAAATGCTCGAAGGTTAATGATTATATATTGTACACTTGCTGTTAGACAGTAAAAGTCCCTTTTCACCATCAAGCACAGAAACTTGTATTTATTGTAGAAAGTTGTGTAGCTTTTGTTCACTGTTTATAAGATGGAACCTCTAAGAAATTTTAAGCTTGTATAAACTGCAGATTTTACCTACCCACCAAATAACCTGTCTCAAACAGTATTTTCTCTTGTGGGAAAATAAATGTTCTATTGGAAGTCTACTATGCCTGTTGCCATTGTAATTTGATTTTAAGACCATAATGATTGTATTTAGGTCAACAAAATAAATGTTTTGCTTTACATATTTGAGTATAACAAGCAGCTTTAAATAGTATATCTGTATCAATGTGTACTTAATGTAAATATTCTGATATATTCCTTGTTACATATGTACATAGGAAAATACTATACGCCTATAAGTGCTATATATATATATATATATATATACATTTATTTTTATTTTTTAAATACCACATAAAATATGACTACTACTGGACATATATCACTAAAAGGTGTCATATAGAAGAGCGCCCAATGCTTGTTTAACTGATTATAAAAATAGCCAATCAGAAAGTGCTCTCTGTCTGTCAATCATATTTGTGTCCACGGATTTGTTGGAATCGGGTTGGCTACCCGCTACTTTCAACCCTTGTACCTTATAGACAAATACAAGTAGCCTATCTATTTTTATTGGAATTTTACTATTTCACCCCCATTTCCGTTAATAAAGCTACCCGTATTTTACACAAGGTAGTAGGTTCTCAAAATAATTACAGGACCTTAAGGTCCCCATTGAAACCCATTAAAACTAAAAAAAAAAAATGTAAAAGTCTAAAATGATGCAGTCTTTGTTGTTAATATGCTTCCTGTTGGCAAGGCTTGTACAAATTTTACCAGACCGTGCTATTTTCTCAGGTTTAGAAACATGCTAAAAGCAAATACTCGCTTATTGCTGTTTTCTGCTTCAGCATATTATTGGATAAATTATGCAGCTGTAATTGTGTGGGTGTGTTGGTATGAATGTCAGAGTTTGGTTTGTATGTGTAAAAAAAAGAAGGTGTGTGCCTGTAATATTTGAGAGAAAAACTCAAATCCAACCACTGTTTACCAGCGGAGCCTTGCTGGCATTTAATGGGGAATTTTTTACTGCACCCAAACAAAATCTTACTGCTAATTTTTTTAGATCAACGTACCTCATATATAGAACACAGCTTGTTTAGATTTGACTTTCTAGCAGTTTTTGAGTTCAACTTGTTTTTATTAAATATATATATTTTATATAAAATAATGTTCATAAGTCATTTTCATAAACTTAAACCTCTATAACTGTTTTGCTTCACTTTTTTAACTTTTGTTTTTTACTTCCACAAAAATCTGCAAAGGGTCTTTAAAAAAATTAGACCAAGTCTGTGCAGTGCTCCAAAGCTTCAAATTTGACATGGAGTTGTCCTCTCGGGACCTCAGAGTAACTTTTTTAAATTGATGCACAACACAAGTGTTAACGACGCAGTTTTGGAGGAGAAAAACACCAGTCACAGCAGCAATATTCCTTCTCCCATCCGCTGAACTTTTTATGACACGCCCAACTCGGAAACTCGGGTCTCAAAATTACCTCAGAGTTTCCCAATAGAAAATACGACTTTAGCAGGCGTTAATGTCCAATTTCCGACTAGGAAACTCATTATTTCCTATAAAATAAGTACAACAAGGTATATTCTCCTTGTTTGGTATCATCATGTAAAGTGAAGCAGAAAAGGGCAACCATGTATCAAAGCGTAGAAAAGCGTTAGCGCTTGTTTAAAAATAGCCAATCAGAAACGCTCTCACTCTTTCTGTGTCAACCATCTTGTCTTGTGTGCGCGCGGATTTGTCGGCATGGGGTTGGCTGATATCTTAGAGCACACTCTATTTTGAAATTTCCTCGTCGAGTTCAAGGAGGACATCAGGTTATTCTAGCATATTTCTTGTTGAAATCTTATGAAAGCCAAAATGTACGTTATTGGATATATTTAATTTTGAATCAAATGTAGCGTCCCATTCGTCTGTTGTCAACCACAAACCTCACCGCGCAATTTAGATATAATGTTAGCCTAGCTTCTAAGCTTGCTGAGGATTCAGAAATTCGGTCAAATACATTCCAATGTGTATAAAACATTCTCCAAATGGCTATTAATTTAAATACGCACGAAAGTTACTTTTTCAACTCGGAACCTCGGGTAACAAAATTATCTCCGTACCAGTAAGTTAGTTACACGAGTGGGCCTGTAGAAACTCGTATTTACGATAATTCCGATAACACGTGAAGGCAGCAAAAGGTCCAAAATCATGCAGCTCTAATATTTTCGTTTTTATTTTTAACTGCAATTTTAACACATTTATATTTTCAAGATGGCGTAAGGTGATGTGTAATTAGTTGAAAGCACTGATCTATATAATGACATTAGGCCTATTACATTGTCATGTGATATGACATTGAGTTTAGATCATGAGCTATCCAGTCATTATATAGATCAGTGGTTAAAAGTGATTTAAGCTGCTCAAACTTGTAACGTTATCTTGTGTGAGGTTACGAGGTAGATGTTTAATTAAGGAACATTAGAAACGATGACCAGTAATCAAAACAATATTTTATAGCAAAGTTTTGATGGTGTTTCAAAATTTGCTGAAATCTCTCTCTCTCTCTCTGTGTGTGTGTGTGTGTGTGTGTGTACTTGTAGGGGGCAGCAGAGGGTCAGTATTGGTGATTGAAGCAACATTATCAAGCTGCAGACTCGGAGCCTGCTGCATCTACAGTCCCCGCACCCAGAGTCCCGCATTCTCAGTCCCCTCGTTTTTCGAGACAGCGCCTCCTGCTGTTCGGAAGATCGTATAACACCCTTATCCAAATGCCATTGAAAACATTGGAATGCAAGATTACGGTCTCTTTTAATTTAAAGTTATCCAAATAAATATTTGCGTTCCCTGCTTGATGCATGTACCAAAAAAAAAAAAAAATAATCATTGTGTTCTCTCAAACTAACTAATTACCCAGTATTTATTTTTTGAGCGTGGGTGTAATTGAAAGGAAATTACTGATGTAACAGATACAAATACAGATTTAACTATCATCTGAAAAATATGATGTGATATTATATTGCTACAATGTTTTAGTTTGTTTTTGTACAATGTTTCAAATTCCATTTTTTCTTTCAGTTCAACATATAATGGTCTAATTAACATTATACCATGCTAACATTACAAAACCTGTTTTTTGATATTTTGCATGTGAAGCAAAACTCAAATAATAGACAAAACACCAATAATAAACAATTCTGTACTTTATTTAACGATCACCTTAATCACTGTCATCTTGCTGTAAACAGGACAAAGCAAAAAAAAAGGAAAAAAGAATTGTGTTAGTGACTTTATTTGTGTCTTCAATTGCATTCAAAAAACCTCCATTTATAAATCTGGCTTTCTTAAAATTGTGGACTGGCAATACAAGCAATGGTAATGTTGCTGGGTTCGGCAGGGGCGACCGCATCGATGTACGGTGTACCCTGGAATACAACAGCATACAATTGCACTGTCACACACAGTCTTATGATCTTTCAAAAAGCAAAAAAAAAAGATGTTTGCTAATGTTACCTTCATGTTGCACTGCTCTGTTGAAGTGTCCCTTAACATGTTTCTGAACTTTGGACAACTTTGTCGGATTGAAATATATCGGGGCACAGAATGGGCAGTGAAAATCACTGCAGCATTTAATACATTTCTGTATTTCTGGAAGTGAATTCCCCGTTTGAATTGTTATATCCATCTTCAAAAAAAAAGAGAGAGTCAAACTCAAATTAAAAATGTAAGACCACCCCACAGAGCCCATACAGTCAAATTTCAGTAAATACAAATTAAAACAAGGAACCCTCAAAAAAAGACCAAATGACACATTCTAACTCACATGTTAATACCATAGACTGGTTAATACATAGTGAAGGCATAGCAAATTTGATTATTAGGCAACTGTAACCTATGAGTTGTGAATGGCTGGCAACAAATTCATATCACAGTAAAATTAATATTGATCCATTTGAATACTTTACGTTTTATAAGAACTAATTTAAGTCTACATAAATTATATAAAGTAAAATAACTACTCTGGCATTAATTAATTCAATAGTTTTAGGAGAAAAGTTCCGATAATTAAAAAAAGGTAAATCTGATTAAATAATTAATGATGACATTCTTTGATATTAACACATATAATGTATTTAATTGGTCAACTTTAATGTCAACTAATTTTTTACAATGGCTTGTCTACAATAAGTCCATGGTTAAAGGCTAACGTTAGGGAAAAAGGCGAAAAAACATGTTAACGGCTCAAATTTTGTTACAAACTATCATTACAAATATTAAATAGACTGTTCATATATTGGTGTATCGATGAGCTATAAAGTAGTTTGATTAAAAAAAGAAATCATTGAATAAAATTGACGATACTCACGTTTCGGTTCTTCACGTGTTTATGTGTTTATCCGATCCAATTTGATAGGTGGCGCTGTCTCGAAAAACGAGGGGACTGAGAATGCGGGACTCTGGGTGCGGGGACTGTAGATGCGGCAGGCTCCGAGTCTGCAGCTTCATACTACTCGATTGAAGAACATGTTTTCCATTTGTCTTCCATAACAAGGTGAATACATTGTCAAGATTCTTGGTCCTTTAAATGGCTGGAAGATGATCTGATCCATGCAAAAGAAAAACCGTTGCGGTGTATCTCTGTAACTTGGCAAGCCGACTAATGTTCAAACGGTTTCAGTTAAAAAATTTGAAAAGTTAAACATTAATTCACACATTCATATGATATGTCTTCTGTATTTGTGGTCATAGGGAAATTAGTGGCAGGTCTTACTATGGCTTTCGTATAACAGATTGCCAACACCGGCTTTATTTGAATGCCAGATAAAACTTGAGGGTAACTGTTACAAATGAATAGTTCACTTTCCTGTTTGTGGAGCGGTATCTTCTAAATGGTTTGGCGAGAATGTTACATATTGAAACATTAGCTAAGGTTAATTTCCAGCCTTAAATATAAAGTGACAGCAAAAGGACCTGTGTTCAAGTCCTGAATATTGCACACAGTAGGCTATAGCCTACGACTTTTGAATCTTAAACCAAAGCAGATTACCTGAGCTGCTTTACTCACGTGATAGACTCAGCAAAAGTAATTTAATTTAAGGCTTCTATTTGAATAGATATATAATTAATATATCTATAAAGGATAAAACTATTCTGTGGTTTTGTGTTGACAAAATAAACCCCAACCACGCACTGCTTTGGTACTGCGCGAATAATGTAAATTACATTTTTGGAAACGTAGTAAATCGTATAACACAATTAGCAAAGGTAAATCAAAATTCACTATGTCTAACTTGGGCATGAGAAAATTATTACATATTCTGTTCATTTAGTAATAAAGTTGATATGTATATACCATGAATGAAATGCAAAAAAACACAAAATATTTTTTTTATTTAATGCATATTAGAAAACATCACATCATGAGGCTTACTTTTTTATTTTATTAAACTAAACTATGTTTGTTCATGGGTAACCTATAGTACATTGACCTGGGATATTGTTTTGGGCAAAAAATTTAAAGTGTATTGCAACAGAGATCAGATATCATAAATCTCTCTTTCTGAAGGTTGTCTCAGGACTGCATGTCCCAGGGTTGCTGTGGGAGAAGAGTGAGGTGGTTGTGTCGTAGTGTTCTCAGCTCCGTCAGTCGTCCCAGGAGCCTGGCGAAGCGTCGCGGGTCCTGTGCGGTCCCCTGACTATAGCAGCAGCAAGCCCGGGACAGGAGCTCCAAAACAAACTCCTGTAAGTTCTCAACACAGCTCACCGCACGAAGAGATGGCCTGTCTGCTCGGCAACAGGAAACAAAAGGTGGTCATTTGAAACATCCACAGTGGTCGTAAGACATATTCTTTAAATGTGCGAGACTTCGGATTCATTAGCCAATATGGGTAAATAAAGTGCAGTAAAAGGTAAAACTATTTTCTCTACAAACAAACAGTGTGTTTTTGACTACGATAATAAAGTAAAATAATATAACAAATGCCAGTTTGCAATATAAAACAGCATAACTAACTGTTTATGTACAGGTAAAATAATGACACCGGGAGCCTCGCACATTTAAGTTACAAATAATCGGGCCCGTTGCATGAAAATTATGTCATTTGCTTTTCGACCTATAAATGAATGTTCTGAATACAGTAACATCATATGGAAGATCACATGGAAATGAGTCACAATTGACCGTTCGCAAAGACCCGCCCCCCTTAGTTACTGTCGCTATGTCCGACAAGCTACACCGCTCTCACGCCACACCATGTTCTCACGCAGTGAAAAATACATCGCAGAGAGCACACCGACAACGTGCTGACAGACAGGACAGACCAGGTTACTTTTCGGTTACTTTGGATATTAAACAAAGTCTCACCTTTCATTGAAAAGTAATTATTGAAATTATTAATTATTGAAAAGAAATTTAAACAATAAATACCGTTTTGTGGCTCTTTAATGTGTCTAATAGATCGCTGTAGAGCCTCAGTTAAAGCTGCTCGTGAACCGATCATCTCTTTCTTCTAGTTAATTTATAGCATAAAATAAACATGAATGAACATAAGAAGGGATGTTGTTTTAACCGCGGAAAGGCATCAGTACACTGCGTTTTACAAGTTCAAATCCTCCCATGTTAATCTAACAACTCTCCTGACTGCTTTGTCAGACAAAATGGCGGATGGCGAAGTATGATTGGTCAGATCACCTGTCAATCAAGCTCCCTGCGAAGGGTCAATTGTGTTAATCATAATGCACAAACCTGAGCACAACACTGCCGTCGCCGTTAGAAGTGCATATTCAGCCTCGGTTACCGCAATAGTCACCATACTGTGGAGGAAATTTACCACAGATCTCAAGAGCTCATCATTCAACCCTGATCAGAGATAAAAATCACAACATTAGCCTAGCATAGACAATAAATTTGATGTATCATCATCATTATATTGTCTAAAAAGTTGTTAATTGGATTTGTCACTGCATGTAATGTGATATTTTCCTACTATGATTATTATTGCTTTGCTTCATAATCACCTGAGTGTGTCAGTATCCTGTGGCTGTTCCCAGTCTTTGACTCTAAAGTTTTTGCCCAATCAGGATTTGAGTTATTTGAATTTGCTGGGTATAAAGCTGGTGATAGAAAACATCAGTGAGTCAAAAATTATCAAATGTTTTGAGTTGTTGAGAACAAATTAATGCATCTAATCAACTTGTCAAATTGAGACTGTTTCCGGGTCCAAACCCCTACCCTGTTTCAATTGATAATATTAACTCAACCGATGTTCATTGTGCATTGCACACTTTAAAGGGGGGGTAAAATACTTAGTTTCAGTCAATCTCAAGTTCATCTTGAGTACCTATAGAGTAATAGTGCGTCCTTCATATCTCCAAAAAGTCTTTAGTTTCATCATATTTATAAAATAAAAATACAGCTTTCCGATTCTATCCGGAAAAAGCCGAGGTCCTTGATTCTGGGCGTGGGCGGAGCTATAGAGTCAAGCGGGAGCGCGTGATACTGTTGTACTTACATGAATGGGGTGTTTTATCACTGGGACCGCGCCAGGTTTTAATTGCAACCGGTTTGCAAATCCAGCGACGGCCTGGGCCTTGTTAATAAAACATTCGTCACTGAAATGACCAGAACACAATACCGCACTTGCCGAACTCCTTTGCTGTCCCGGAAATACAAACTGCATCCACTGTTCCAGTAACACTGGGTTCTTTGGGAAGCTGAACAAGGTAAACTTCCCTCCCTCACATCCCAAAACACACTTTTTTTGGACATTCTTGACATCAACCATTCCTATTTAGCGCGGATGATGATGATTTCCGGTAGTAGCGCGTCGATGAGCGCGTTCTTTCTCTCCTCTGGTCGACGTGTGCGTGAACGCGCTTTTCCGAGAGCAATGCTCATAAAAGGAGTTCCACTCTGGTCTACGTCATTAGATCTACGATAGAAAAAAACCAGCCGAAACGTGTTGCAACCCGGAAGTATGATTTTCAGCACAGAAATTCTCTGTTATTCGTTCAAAATAACTTTTCAAACTTTGGCCATTATTAGCATGAGAATCCATCTCTTTAACACTGTAAACAACTCTGAATACATGAAACACCATTGTACCCCCCTTTAAAACTAAGCTTTTAAACACTCACGTTGTCCTGGACACCAATATTTTAATGATTCGTAAAAGATGAATCCGTGTTTGGCTGATTGAAAAGTTGCTAAGGAGATAATGGTAAGAATTTTCAGTAGTAAATTTTACAGCACATCATGAGTGAATACACTCTTAAAAATAAAGGTTTTTTTTCTTCCTGCTATTGATGATTCCACAAAGAACATTTTACATCCACAGAACCTTTCCATTGCACAATTTTTTTATAGTGGAATATATATATAACAAATATTCTTTACACAGAGAAAAAAAAAATATTTTAAGAACTGGGGCCAGTTTCATAAACTGCTTAGACCAGTCAAGTTATTCTTAAAAAAAAAAAAAAAATCTTGAAGATGGTAAAAAAAAAAAAAATGATATTGAAAAAGACTACTTACCCCTTGTCTAACTGCTAGATGGTCAGACTAGTTCTTAAGACACTAACCCCTGGTTTCACAGACCAGGCTTAAGCCTAGTCCCAGACTAAAATGCATGTGTGAGCGGTTTCAACTGAAAGTAACTTGCACTGACATATTACAAAAGTTCCATTGTTTTGTCTCTAGATGCCCATATGTAATAATAATAATAATAATAAACTATTGTAACCTTTTTTTTACATATTTATTAACAGTTTGTTGTTTGCTTTTGGGATCTGATAGAGCATTTGGACCCAAAAACGGAGACTCGTGACATCAGACTTAACAAGCAGGTTGTGTGATAATATATGTCATTACCAGTGCTAACACTAGTGGGGTTCTCTGAGAACTGCTGAGCTAAGAGTAGGAACATGACTTCAACTGAAGAGCTGGACAGAAGTGTGTTCTGGTCAGAACTGTCCAAAAGCTCAAACCCTAAACAACAGATGACCACAAATTAGTTTTATTTAGATGTGTGTGGGGTGTGATCTGAGAAGTTGGAGGAAACTGACCAGGTACACTCCTCAAAAATTGCAATAGCTTCTCCGTCTGAGGCAGAGTCATATCTGTATTTGTTAAACTTGACCACAGAGGCACCTGGAGAAAGAAAAATAATGATATATTATATTATGGGCAGTATTTCTATTGCATTGTTAATAAAAAAGAAAAAAACTTCTTTGACATACCGGGCAGTGCGTGTTGTCTTGAATTATGTACCTACGATAAGCCTCAACAATTCTATTGAGAATGCATCTCTGCTCTCTGGAGAAACTAGATGATACCTGCT